>NC_134783.1:6336753-6339253 GCF_046742065.1 Oratosquilla oratoria
AAGTAGTTGAACTTGTGTTAGAATCAGAAAAGGAGAGAGTGAGTGATTTGAAGTAAAGGTGGGACTTCGTCAGGGATATGTTATGTCGCCCTGGCTGTTCAATTTATACATGGATGGGGTGGTGTGAGAAGTAAATGTAAGAGAAGTGGGTCGGGGATTGGAGATGGTCAAAGGAAATGGAGAAAGGTGGGAGGTAAGTCAATTGTTGTTTGCTGAGGACACTGCGCTTGTAGCAGGATCAGAGGAGGGTTTGAAGAAGTTGGTGACAGAGTTTGGGATGATGTGCGAAAGGAAGTTGAAGATAAATGTGGGTAAAAGTAAGGTGACGAGATGTACAAGGGGAGAAAGTGGCAGCAGACTGGAAGTGAGTATCAAGGGAGAGAAACTGGAGGAAGTGGATAGTTTTAGATACTTGGGTGCGAATGTGGCGGGAAAGGGAGGAGTGGAGGTAGAGGTAGAATGTAGATTGAGAGAAGCAAGTAAATGCCTTGGGGGATTAAAAAGAGCAATGAGAAATAGGCATTTGGGAATGGATGCTAAGAGGAGATTGTATGAAAGAGTGACTGTGCCGACAGCACTGTATGAAGCAGAAACATAGAACATAAAAGAGGAAGAGAGGAGTGTAAATGTGTTTGAAATGAAATGCCTGAAAAGTATGATAGGGGTTACTAGGTTGGATAGAGTGAGAAATGAGGAGGTGTGGAGGAGAACAGGAGTGGAAAGGGAGTTGAAAGATAAGGTTGATGAAAGAGTATTGGGATGGTTTGGACACATGGAAAGAATGAGTGAAGAAAGATTAGTAAAAGAAGTGTGGAAGGCAGATGTGGAAGGAGTGAACATGAGGGGGCGACCAAGGATGAAATGGATGGATGGGGTAAAAGGGGCATTAGGAAAGAGGGAATATCTGTTGAGGAAGGACGGGAGAGGACAGAAGATAGGGGGTGAATGGAGAATGGTTGTGTATGGATGATGTTGTGATACATGAGGCGGAATGGGTGGGGGATGGGTGGTGAAGGAGTATGTATGAAAAATGAATTGACGGACCTTGAAAGGATTTCTCCCCGTCATCTCCATTTCTGCATGAGGAGACGGAGAAGGGGGGAGGTCGCCGATTTAATGAAGCGGCTTTGCTGTGGATGTGCTGTGTCTTGCGACATTACTTCTGACCCAGGTGCAGTGGGAGAAATGCAGGGATGACCCGTCATCCAGGATTTATCTCTTTTTCACTGAAGCCGTTATCAATCAGAACGTTCGATTTCATTATGCACTTGTGTCCATGTGCTGCAGTGAGTTAGTGCTCTTCGGATATAGGCACTGATGGTAGAGTCCTTATATCTTTGAGGGCACTCACTAGAACCATTAAGGCAGTGTCCAGGGTTTGTGGGTTTTGTGTACACCGTTGTATTAAAAGAATGTTCAGTTTGTTTCACTAGGAGGTCGAGGAAGGGTAAAGCTCCGTCAACGCTATCTTCCATAGTGAAAGTGAGTTCAGATGTCTCTTGTAGTAGGTGGCGGAGTTTTTCAGCTTCGTTGCTGTTCTTGGTCTTAATGAAGATATCGTCAATGTATCTACAATAAATATCTGGCTTTTCTGTTTTTCTGAATACTTCTTCTTCTACGCAGCCCATGAAGAAGTTTGCCATTAATACTCCGAGGGGGGATCCCATTGCAACTCCATCAATTTGACAATATTTGTTCCCGCGGGGGCAAGTGAACGGGACCTCTTTAGTACAGCATTCAAGCAGTTTCCGTAGTATAAGTTCTGGAATATCTAGTGTTGGTGTAGTGTCATCGTAGTACACTTTGTTGATGATGTAATTAATTGTGCGATCTACGGAAATATTAGTGTATAACCCTTCCATGCCGAGAGAAGCGATTCTACCTTTAGCAGAATTTGCTTTGATAATGTCTAGGAAATCAGATGTGGGTTGTAGGTTGTAGGTGGTGGGAGTGTAGGGAGTTAGAATGGAGCACAGTTTCTTAGCGAGTTTTTCGTTGGTGCAGTGATTTGTGAGATTATGGGACGGAGTTTATTACCAGGTTTGTGTGTTTTGACTGTCCCATAGCAGTAACCCATACCATACTCGCCTGAAAGTTTGTCAAATTTTATTTTGCTGGTAGCATTATTCCCTTCTATTAGTCGATTTACCTTTTTCTTTAGTAATTCTGTAGGGTCTTTGTTGATCTTTTTAAACTTTGTTGTATCATTAAGGATAGTATCTATCTTTTCTAAATACTCAGAGGTGTCCATGAGTACGTAAATTGCCGCTTTGTCTGCTTTCCTGGTGGTGATACTATGGTCTGATTTTAACTCTTTTGCAGCCTCGATATGTTTCTTTTCAATTAAATTGCTGTTATTTTTTTCCTCTTGATTTATCAGCTTCGGCAATAACTTCTTGTTTGAAAGTGGGCTCAACAATGACTTCACCTATTTTACATCGTCTATAAGTATTTCGGCGGCCTTATTAAATACTCACGCCCACCAAATGGTTACATAAAT
>NC_134783.1:6344253-6346753 GCF_046742065.1 Oratosquilla oratoria
TTATTTTTCAGAACACCACCTTAAATATAATAGAGTTACTGTATATAAGAATATATAAAGAATAAATTAAATATTGTATTTGTATAGTTCTAATACACTGTGCCATGGGTCACATACCGGATTCCACCTTTGTACGTCGGTTTGAAACACTTCTTATACCCTGTTCACTTTAACCTTCGCCAATGTTGTCGAACAATGTGTTTCTAATTTTCAGATTCATTGATTTCTAGGTCCTAATAATTTCTGAGTTATGACCTCAGATGAACGTGTGCAGATTGCCAAAACATAAAACGAATATGATTGGTTGTCAGAGTCGTCACTTGTTATCGTCAAGCGAATAATCATGCTCAAAGCAAAAAAAGAAGCCTCCACTGGTTATTGTGACCGGGTATCAAAGGAAATGTAAGTGTCTTTGTTGTGTACAATTAGAGCGGCCGAAATGCGGAGTGTAAAGCCTCGTTGACACGGGGACTAGTTTATTAGCCGCTAGTGCTAGTAGCTTGTAAGCTATCCCTCCACTTGCCAAATGTCAACGAAAAGTTAGTAAACTTCCCTTCAAACTATTCTAATGTCAAAACTTACTTTCGGGTAAACTAACCTACAGCTAGCACTAGCGGCCACTAAACTAGCCCCGTGTCAGTGAGGCTTAACAACTGGAGTTGGTTATGAAGTTTCTCATGGAAGTCAGTGTCGTTTTTAATATCCAAAATATAGCGGCTGGGGGAACAGATTTCCTCTTTCTGATGCCAAATAGTGAAAAAGTGGCGATACATTTCGTGCATGGGTAACACATGGTGATGACGGAGTTCGTCGGCAAAACCCTAAGCATGAAAATGATGTACAACCAATGCTATCCATCCTCAAAAACTTGCCAATACCTTTGTGCATTCCTGTAAGGAAAAAAATATATCAAATTTTATTAATATTTTTATGGATTCCCAGAGAGAGATAGAGAGAGAGAGAGAGAGAGAGAGAGGGGGGGTGAGAGAAAGAGAGAGAGAGAGAGAGAGAGAGAGAGAGAGAGAGAGAGAGAGAGAGAGAGAGAGAGAGATCTTTCAGAGCTGGACAAAGATGAAATACCCAATATTCAGATTTTCCCTCGTGTTCTGTGTCAAGCTGTTTATATGTAAAGCAAAAATGACACCTTTTGAAGTCATGTACGCGCCTAATAGGACTTGATGTGATGATTACGACCTATGTAGGTAAGGAGGCATGGGGACATCCTGTAGTACAATCGATTGGTGGACTGAAATCATAGAAAAGTCAAGATTATGTGACCTAAAGTATATGAGAAACCCTTCATGGGGAGACCTCCTGAAAGGCCAATCCTTTTCGTTTCTACCTGCTAAAGCATAAATCTCGTATACAAACCCCTGACCAGGCGGGGAACCGACCAAAACATAGGCCTAGAAAAAAAAAAAAACAAACAGCGGATGCACCAACTTACAGGGCTTGCTCTACCTGGGGTTTCCCACTTCCCACTTCGTGGGAGTGGGATGGTGAGTCTAACTGTAGACTACAGTACCGTAGAAGCTATCAACTAATCAGTGCTATGGCAATCATGTGCACAGAACGATAATTGTCCAAGTTCCGCACGTGATAAGCAACCCACGGAGCAGAACGGGCCGTTGTGTCTCAACTCGAACTCTGACTAAAACATGCTGAATACCATCGGTCTGTAAAGCATTTCTGCATACAAAGTAGGTTTTTCTCTTTAAGAGTAATCATAAAACCTGTGTGAAATTTTTCGACACGAAGTGAAATATAGCCTGTATGTTGGGCCAGAGCATCGCGGTAAAGATGAAGTGAAGAGATAAAGGAAGGCAGAGCGTCTAACCTTTAGACAATACATTGTAGATGTTATGAGAATGTGGCAGCATCCATATATCAATACCCGATCGATTTTGTGGTTGAAGAATAAGTGTAACAAAAACTATATAAAGGGATCTCCGTGAGGATTGACAAGCGCATTCAGGATACCGAGCGTAGAAACTGATTAAGATCTCTGAATAATTAGGCTAACATCAAAAACGTTGCCCTGGATTCAAAGCAAACAATATTGAAACATTTTTGCGGAGATAGATGAAAACACGGAGATTTTTCTATTCTGTTATGTATCATTGATCATATGATTTACTTAAACATATAGAGAGGAGCTTTTAGTAAAACAAGTATATTTAGGAGTTTAACACGAAAATATACATCAGAATATTCTTTAAAAGCCACACAGCCAATAACATTTCCCTGAATATAATTCACTTCAATTGCACAACACTGAACATTTGGTCTATCAACTTTCAATACAATCCGATATATCTACATCCAATATCTTCACAATGTTCTTATAATATATAACAAGAGCAAGGAATATATCAGTGAATATTAGCGCCATATGGGTTTGACAAACATGTACGGCCAATAGATGGCGAATTACACACTATGCGTCTATGTTGCACATTTATCTCCTTAAGTATCATACTTAAATATTACAAGAATGAAA
>NC_134783.1:6351753-6361753 GCF_046742065.1 Oratosquilla oratoria
CATAGAAATAGGTCCTGTTCACACTAGCGGTTTGAACCGCGCGAGCGGAAACCGCAGCGGTACCGTAGAGTCAAGGGAAAACTGCGCGATTGTGTGTGAATGCCTCCGTTGACTTACATTGTAATGGAGCCGCCATGGTTCAAACCGCGACAGTTGACACCGCTAGCGTGACCAGGGCCTTAAATTTTTAAAGATTTAGACGGTATCGATAAGGGCAAAAGGTTGCTCAAATACTTGTAGCAATACTGTCAACAAGAATAGAAGCGATGGTGGATTGTAGACAAAGACGGTACTCCTGCTACAATACTCAATGTTGCCAGAAACAAGAGACAATATTTACCTGTGTGTTCATGTTTAATGGAATTTTTCGGCCGAGTTATTCAAAGTCGACGACACTTGCGGATTTATTTCATTTCGTCGCTGACAATTACAACGCCAGCACACTTCATCCTTGACGACAATATCGAGTCGAAGATGTGGAGTCATATCAAATGACATTTTAATGCAATTTGTTGAGAAAACAAAATACTTTGTCATGGTGATTTTACAGTAGCGCTGATGTATCGGAGGTTGGAGGTAAAATAGCCCAGTGTGATAACCCTTGAAAGAACGGAGAGTGAAGAATGAAAGAATGATGTTAGACGTTCGCAAAGTGTTCGGAGAAAGACCCACTTATCATCTCGCGGTCATGTCAGGCCTGGGTGGCAACTTTATTTCCTCACACACACACACCCCACCACGCGCCCTCCCCCGTACCTGTTTTCTCACCGTGTTTCCGCAGTAGCTTGTATTAGTGTGTACCTGCTCTGCTATCTTGTTTCCACACTGTTTCGTATTACTATACACTAGCCAACCCACGTCGTGGGAATTCCACAAACATGATTAGTTAAGTGATGTCATACGTCTGACAGCTAGCATGGTGGGTTGTTGTTAAGGCTGACAGTATTGTTGACAGGTTGTTATTAAATCTAACCCAATTTCTTGCTTCGGCCTTCTGAATCTTGATGTTAACTTTCATGGAGACCCGTGAAAGATTTCGCGTGTTTTCTCTAAGTTTGGTTGGTGTTTTATATTGTTTTCAAGAATGAAGGAGACTTCGAGAGACCGTAAGGCCTACACTAGGCAGTTCCATGTCCACTATTACCTACCATCCCCATCCATAAAGTTATTTAATATTCTCTTAAAACAACCGATAGTTTCAGCGCTCATTACGTGGTTACTTAGTCTATTCTATTCGTTAACCCCTCTATTGGTAATATATAAATTTACCTGCAAAGACTTCTCCCATTTTCTACTAGAGGGAGCAGGAGTTATCCTAATCCTGTTTTTTAGTGTTCTCTCACTAAAGTTCATTTGTACTTTGCGGAAAAGTATTCAGTGTTACTGAACAGTTGGTTTGTTTTTCTCCATTCTCGTCTAGCCACACATTTTCTTTATAATTCCTAATGTTATATCCCCATGTTAATGTATGCATTATATTTTGAAACTAACGGCTGACGAACTTTTCATTCCATAGTGAAGCATCGAGAAGAGAGGTACGTACCACCTTGGAAGAAGTCAAAGGAAGAAATGCATTTGAGGACAAAGACCAATGGAGATTCCTCTGGCGCACTACTTGACAGACCACAAGAGCAGGGTGAGCAGGTGAACGGTGAGCAGTAAACCTTAGCCAAGTCAAACAAACGGACTACACCAGGGTAGCCAAGATGAGGGTCAGTCAACCTGACAGCCAAGCAAGATGTGCCCAACTTGCTTGGAAGAATACATCAGCCGGAACCTCTGGAACTGACGGTCGTTCAAATCTCCCGGAAATCCTGTCGTCCCCTGAGAGAATGCCGAGGGGCCTCAGGAGTTGTCGGAGCCATGCAGTTCTCCTTGGCTTCGGGAGTGGTACGCATGACCTACGGGTCAGTTCCCAGTCGCTGCCAGGGGAAGGTGGGAAAGTGGGGGTTGGGGGAGAGAGAGAAGCTGTTTCTGGTGGGTGTGGCCCACGCAGAGGCAAAAACGGGAAGGACGGGAGTACCCCAGGGACGGCAAAGCGGCAAGACGGCAAAGTGGCAAGGTCACCGAGGGCGGCCATAGCGGCCGCAAGGGAGTTGGAATGCACTGACGATGACTTTCCCCTTGCGTAAGCGTTTGGCGTCGGCAAGAAATTACATTCATTGCTATCCTCAGTGGATTACGGTTTCATATCCAGGTCTTTGAGGGGCGCGGAATAGGGGGAGGGGCTAGATGGGTGAGAAAACCTAGGATCCCTTGTTAATTCCCTTTGGTTGAAACATATTTTCACACTGTTCACCTCTGGAAGTACATGCATAACCATAAGATATGTGGGGTGGGGGACCTAGAGCTAAGGCCTGAGAGGACGATCGGTTTCCTCCATACTTCCGATGTCACTGATACTGCAGGCTAATGGGCAACAACAACAACAACTACCCTAAGTCTGTTTTGGTGTTATTCCTCCAGCCAAGAAGGCATGGTACTTAAAGAAATATCCTAAGTGAGCCGGGTGAATGAGGCAGCCCTTCTACTGCTTTTGAGGGAAGGCGGAATTCGCATGATCAGCTGAAGAGGAACAAAATGGTGTTTCGTCGATATTGGGGTAGTTCATATGTGTAAGACGAACTGAGGCCACGGAGAAGGGACTGAAAGCATTATCACACTGGGCTATTTTTCTTCCGATTAATGCCGGCCTCCAGAACTTTTTCCGCCATAAAATCACTATGGCAAGCTATTTTGTTTTCTCAACAAAAAATACATGGAACGCCATTTGATATTCTGAAGGATTTTTTTTCTTCAGCATATCGGATTCCCTCCCGAAAGTTGCGGACTACAAATTTGCTATAACAGTCTGAGGAAAAACAAAGAAGGTGGAGCCAAAAGACGGTGTAATTATCTTTTCACCCCGACGAGGAATACCCTGCCAGCTTGCAGCCACCTTCAGATTAATCAACAGTCCCTCTGCTCGACGTCGCCGAGTACCGACGGAATACAGTAGATGAGACGTCCGTACAGGTTATAGTGGGAAAGCAGAGTAGAGTGGTAGGCTGAAGTGGAGTTTCGCTTTGCTATATACGATGGAAAGATAACTTGATATCTGGAGATTTGAAAAAAGAATATAGTAACCTAAGTCGTTTTTACTCAAACTCTGAACTTTCGGCGCTGGTGAAGCTAGTGGAAGCCCAGTGTGATAACCCCTTTAGAGTCCCGACACAGCCGGCGACAGAGTGAGACAAACGTGGAAAATGGGTCCTTGGACAACTAGGAATCCGGAATTCCCCCGGTTACCTGTGCATTCGGACGCAGTCTAAGAGTTCAGGGTCCCGCTAGCACTTCGACGGCATCTTTGGCGTCTCTGCTCCATCGAAGATCACAGCTTCCGGCCAGTCTATTTCATGTTCCGAGGCTCCGCTCGTGAGTGGGAGAGCAATAAATGTTCTCCGAGAGCGGAGAGCAGTAGGACTTGTCCCGTATCCCTCGAAGACGAAACAAGTCGAATGTCTTCAGTTCAACTGGTTCGGGTGACAACCCACCGAGACCCTGATGGTTCTTCCAAAGCACAGATACTGTACGTCTTACTCCCTCACCCTATACAGGAAACAGCACCCGGAAACACCTATCGGAGGTCATAAGAACAAAATAGGGCACGCCACCATTCCAACGCCATCTATTACACACATTTGCACTAGGCCAGTGTCTACAATATTGTTGAGCTTCCTGAACAGGGAAAATTCATTCATTACCTAGAATATCAGGTAATTTATGATGCTCTAATGTGCCTCAACAATTTTGTTGACCAAACGAGTAAAGAAATTAAAATGGAGGAGGAGGAGGCACGTGTCACCGTTTCTCCACGCTGCTGTCCGCGCGCTTGGACCATCTCTCATGGAGCGTGACCACGCGCAGCCCACTGAGGGAGGTGGGATGGACGCAAGAACAAAGGAAGATTGAAAAAAAAAGGAAGATGAGGACGGGGGAGGGAGAATGGGAGAGAGGATGGGTGGTTCATTCGTGAAAAGCCCCACCCATTCCCACGAACACGACACCCTTGCCATCACTGGGACTATTCTACACCAGTTCTCATATGGGTAACTGTATGTTTTATGCGGTACTATTTTACGGTCTTTAGTGAAATCTCTATGGACCAGAGTCACGCATTTTTTTTTTTTTTCATAACTGAAGATCTATCTTCACTCAAAAACAATCTTGACCTTTTTTTTTTTTTTTTTTTTTTTTCTATTGGACCTCCTTTCCTCTATCCTCTTGGAATCTCTCCTTCACCACCTCCATGGCTCAACTCTTCGGCGCAACATTGTCACCAAGGGTTGTAATACTTCCTACAAGAGATTATAAAGGCGGAGCATACCGACAGGGGACCTTTTGGTCCATATCTAGGTCGGGTGCGAAAAAATCATAATAAATAAATGAATAAATAAAAACTATAATAATGTAAATAATAAATAAAATACATAAGTAAATGCATAGGTATAGTTAGATAGTAAACAAACAGGTAAATAGTAAATAATAATAAATTGACATATAACTAATAATAAATGAGAATCAAGCAAATAATAATAAACAAACGGACAAATTATAACAAAACAAACAAATAATACAAAATAAATGATAGTCATTAGAGCATTTTGCTTAGGTGTTTATTGATATTATTCTTAAAGCTTCGAACTGAACAACATTGCACTGCCTCTGCAGGAAGTTTATTCTATACATTAACTACACGGTTGGCGAAGTTGTTTCTACCCACTTCCAAATTAAATTTATTTCCGGACAGTTTGAGACCATTGTTTCTTGCCTGATTCTCATTCAGTGTTAAAATTTTGTCACTTTCGATGTTGTCAATTTCCTTTAGAATCTTAAAGACCTGTATCAAGTCACCTCTGAGTCTACGCTTTTTTAGGGAAAACAGAATCATATGTTTTAGTCGATTTTCGTATGATTTATTTTTGATATTTGGAATCAGTTTTGTGGTTCGCCGTTGTATTTTTTCCAATCTGCCAACGTCTTTAATGAGATTCGGTGACCATACGGAAACAGCATATTCCAAATGTGGACGAACTAATTAGAGATGGACTTTTGAAGTCAAAAGATCACGCAATCAGTCCTAGGATCTTATTTGCTTTCTCAGAGGCTGAAATATACTGCTTGGATGATTTGAGACCGTTACTGATAATTACGCCGAGATCCTTTTCACTATCCACTTTTGTTAACGAATTTCCAAATAACTTGTAATCGTACTTACTGTTATTTTTACCTATGTGCATTACCTTGCATTTACTTGTGTTAAATCTCATTAGCCACTTTTCAGACCATTGCTGTAATTTATCTAAAAAAAAATTAATATCTAATTGGTTTAAGTGATCATTTGCCATTCCGCACAGTTTTGTATCATCACCAAATTTGGAAACAGTAGATTTCAGTCCATGGTCTATATCATTCATATATACTATGAATAGAAGTGGCCCAAGATCGGAACCCTGAGGAACTCCAATTATACCATTTTTTCATCCAGAAGTTTTTCCATTTAAAACAACTCTGTTTTCGATCATTCAACCAATTACTAGTCCAACTTAATAGACTACCACTTATTCCGTGTGAAGCTAATTTAGTAAGTAATCTTTCGTGGGGAACGGTATCAAAAGCTTTTGCAAAGTCTAGATATATTAAATCTATATTGTTTCTTTTGTCATAACTCGAGATAACTGTGTCGTAGAATTCAAGTTAGTCACGCAAGAACCTTTTCGTCTGAAACCATGCTGGCTATCATTTATCAAACAGTTACTTTCTAAATGATGTTTGATAGCATCTCTGATGATTTGTTTCCATCATTTTTCCTATGATTGAAGTCAAACTTATAGGCCTATAGTTATTTGGCTTCTTTTTGTCACCTTTTTTGAATATGGTAGTAACGTTAGCTAGCTTCCATTCTCTTGGGGCATCTCTGGATATGATGGATTTCTTTAGAATAATTTCTAATGGAACAACAATCTCATTTTTCATTTCTTTTAAGATTCTTGGATGCCAACCGTCAGGCCCTGGTGTTTTATTAACTTTGAGCTTCTCTATACGCCTTTTATTTATTTTTTTTCGTAGTGAGTAAGTTTACCCTACACTTTTCACAGGTTTTAGTTTGGAGTTCACTTTGAGGTGTTTCGTTTACGAATACTGAGCTAAAATAATTGTTTAAAATATTACATATTCCTTCATTTGAATATTCAAGTTGACCGTCAGCAGATAACAGGGGACCAATGTGATTCCTAACGACCTTTTTATCTCTAATGTAACTATAGAATTCTTTGGGATTCTCTCTGGATTTATCGACGATATTCAGTTCGTATGGTCGTTTTTTATCGTTTTTTTTTTAATCTCTCTGTATTAATACATAACTTTGATAATCATTTGATACACCCGAGCACTTATATTTCTTGTAAGCCTGTCTCTTTTTAGCAATACTTTTTTTCAGTTTCTTTGTCAAGCCACTTTGGGCGGGCCTGATTTGGGGGCATATTTTGAAATATTTCCCACATCTGATCTACAGGTCTTTCGCTTAATTTTGCCTACCAATCTATAAGCTGAAGCTCCTGACGTAGTCCTATGAACTGAGCTTTACTGAAACCGGGTATTTTAGAAACACAAGTATCTGTTCTAAAAATTTTCCTGCACCATTGGCTCCCTACTACTGGAAGTAGGCGAACTCCAAGGGGGTCCTTACTAACATTTTTGCCTTGTACTGTATTAGATAAATTAGAAAATACATACATACATACATACATACATACTTACATACATACATATATGCATATATACATACATACATACATACATACATATATACATACGTACATACATACATACATACATACATATATACATACATACATACATACATACATACATATATACATACATACATATATACATACATGCATACATACATGCATACATGTGTATATGCATACAAACATAAGTGCATACATACATGCATACAAATATTCATGCATACATACATAAACAAATATATAAAACAAATAAATGAACAAGTAAGTAAACACAAACAAAATCACTGAATTTGTCCCGTTTTTAAATACATGCAGCCAAAACAGTGTAACAATGCAGGGCTTGTGACATATGTATGTATATATTTGTCAGAGAAATTGCGGTCAATCTGTTAGTTCGAACAATTTTGCTGTGCGACTCCACAGATAAGAACTCGGCTGGAAAATGGGAAACAAGTATAAAAGAGAGAGAGGGAGAGAGAAAGAAAGAGAGAGAGAGAGAGAGAGAGAGAGAGAGAGAGAGAGAGAGAGAGAGAGAGAGAGAGAGAGAGAGAGAGAGAGAGAGAGAGAGCCACTGTTGCTTACACCAGTCCTTCTTTGCACCAACACCCGCAAAAGGACAGGCTTTTAGCAGTATTCTTAAACAAATTTGTGGGCCTCAAGAACAGGTATAAGCTACCTTATGTTCAGGGTGAATACAGCCTTAGCTGAGGCGTTTGATGTTTTAGACTGAAGCTAGATTTAAGAATACGTTCCTCCGACCCAAACACCAAACTTGGATGCCACAGAGCGCACCCTTGTCCAGGCAAAAATACGGAGATACCGTGTGCACTGATAATGTATTTTGATGATCATTGGCATAACTTGACTTTGTCAGACAAGACTAAGTTAGGTTAGATTACGTTGGGTTAGGTTAGGTTAGGTTAGATTATACTAGGTTAGATTATTCTAGGTTAGATTGGGTTAGGTTAGGTTAGGATAGAAGAGGTTAGGTTAGATTAGATTAGGTAAGGTTAGATTAGACTAGGCTGGTCCAGGTTAAGTGAGGCTAGGCTAGATAGGCTAGATTAGGTTAGATTAGCTTAGGTTAGGTTTGGTTAGGTTAGGTTAGGCTAGGCTTGGTTTGGTTAGACTAAGCTAGATTAGGTGAGGCTAGGACAGGCTAGGCTAGGTTTGATTACGTTTAGTTAGGTTAGGTCAGATTTGGTCAGGTCAAATTAGCTTAGAGTTATAGTGGAAGTTAGATTAGATTAATTAGGTTAAGTTAGGTTACGTTACATTGGACCAAGTTAAATTAGGTCAAATTATTTTATGTAAGACTGGTCAAATTAGGCAGGGATTATGTTATATCAAATTTAATCATAAAAACTGGAAACATTTTGAAAAAAAAATATTATGAACATTATAGAACAAATCGCTAGTAACAGCGATGTAATTCAAAGTTCGCTATGGCCGGGCCTGATTGTTTCATATTATGAACATGTTTAATATTTTCGTCTTCTTTCAATAATATTCATATCAAAGTTAAACGGTAAAATGTCGCGGTTTCCCTATGACGGATCGCATATAGCCCAAGTAGAGCACTGTACAAACTACGAGGCACGAGTGACCGCTTGGCATTATGCACTACAAACGCAGCGCTGCGACTCTATGCACACCCCTGCCTAGTCAGTGGAACAGCGTGACCCGACGCTGACCCAACCCAATGTAATTAGGAATAATTATGCACAATAGGGGTTGCCCACGCGGTACATATGTATATGTACATATATATATATATATATATATATATATATATATATATATAGATACATATAATATACATATGTATATATATATATATATATATATACATATATGTGTGTGTATATATACACTATAAGTATATATGTATATACATACATACATATATATATATATATATGTTGGTACATTATGACAAGTTGATGAAGGTGGAAAAAGAAGTCACGGGTCTAGTTCCGAGTTACTGAGTTTATTCCTGACCGGTTTCGCTCTATGCTTCTTCAGAGGAATGTGACTCTGGAGTGAAGCTGGCGGTATACATAGTCTGAGTAAGACCGCGTTCCCTCCTTGGAGGTGGGTTACGTTTGGTTGTACAATGGTTTTTAATACAATAGTGATAAAAATACAATAAATTGTTGTGATGTTATTACAAAACAGCTCCGGTGTGTGTGGAATGTTGATCGAGGGTGTAACATTGTAAGTGAAGTGAGTGGTGTAGAAATGTGTGAATCCTAAAAAGTGTCATATGATAACTTATAGTATTAAATAATATAATAATATAAGGATAAATATCCAGATAAAATGAATGAAATAAAATGAAAATACAAATACAAATATAAATATAAATAAATATAAATTAAAATATATGCTTATTTAAAGTGACATGACATCTCATCGCATATCATTGTGTGACAGAATGTTATCAAAAAATATACATACATATTGAAAATACGAACTGACCGGCCTCAAGCCCTCAACCCAGGGAGCGCGGACGTTTGGGCACCGGATGGATTTTGTCGTTCTAAGTGGGCGCTGTTCTGGGGCAGGTTCTTATGGCTGCGTATTGAGCTGTGAATTTTTCCCATTTAATATCCCCTACTTTTTGGTTGATGTTGGCATTGGTTGTTATATATAGGGCTTCAATCACCTTCCTTTGTC
This sequence comes from Oratosquilla oratoria, assembly GCF_046742065.1. Classification (NCBI taxonomy): domain Eukaryota; kingdom Metazoa; phylum Arthropoda; class Malacostraca; order Stomatopoda; family Squillidae; genus Oratosquilla; species Oratosquilla oratoria. The sequence continues at coordinate 6,361,227 of NC_134783.1, forward strand.
TTTTTGATAGACCTTTCTTTACTACCTCTGCCTGTTGCCAGTCGGGAAGATGTCCTTCCTGATCCACGTGGCCCACCATCGCGTTTGAGAGGCGGTGGTACCTTAGGTCCGCCTTGTGCTCTTTTATTCTGGTATGTAGGCCCCTGTGACTCTCACCATAATATGACTTGTCACAGTTGCCACATGGTATCCTATATATGACGCTGAGGTCGTTTGTTGTTTTAGATGTTGGTGTTACTAGTTGTCTGATTCTCCTTCCCGTGTCATTCACTATTTCTAGTCCTAGTGGGCGTACAGCATCCCCCAGTGTGCGTGAAAATTCTGAGTCCGGTACGACTAGGTATTGTTTGTCCTGTCTGTTTACTGGTTCTCTCCGTTGCCTGATGTTTTGAGCTTTACTTAGAGAAGTGGACAGTAAGCCCTCTGGGTATCCCAGTGATATGAAGGTGTTTGTGACGCGGCGGATTTCTTCCTCGAGGAACTCCTTGCTGCAGATCCTCAGAGCTCTGAGGAAAAAACCGATCACC
>NC_134783.1:6366753-6386753 GCF_046742065.1 Oratosquilla oratoria
TTCTCACTACCAGGCCCATGCGCACTTACGAAAACCCACATCTCCCTTCCCAGCTTCACCTTCATCCACATCAACCTTGATGAAACCTCCTTCCACTCCACTACCCGCTTACTTATCTCTTCACTGACTAGTATAGCCACCCTTTCTCTCCCTCGTCCCCTCTTCACTCCTGAGAGCCTCCCAACTACACTCCCAAACTCACAGTTGCCCTTTCCTTTCATTTTAATTTCACTCAAAGCCAGCACATCCATCTTTCTTCTCACAAACATACTGCCTTTTCTTTTTTACTTCCATCTGTACCACATCCACGCACATTAAAAGACCCAAACCTTAGGGCGCTGGTTGGAAAACTCCTAGACCCTCTTATGCCTTCACTTCTTTTTTTAGGAATGTCCCCTTTTGGGGCTACTGGTAGTAGGACTCCTAATCCCATCCCCCGTCTGTTTTTTTTTTTTTTTTTTTTTTTTTTTTTTTTTTTTTTTTTTTTTTTTTTTTTTTTTTTTTTTTTTTTATCTTTTACGACTCAAGTGGATAGACTTGGTGATAGCATTCTCTTCCCCCAACACAGGGTCGGCGAAAAAAGGAAATGAATATTCAGATAAATGGTACATGACATTAACAAGGGGTTGGGGGACAGCATAACGGAGGGATAGTCGTAGTATAAAAGTGTCATCATTTCTCTATGAACAGAGTTTTCCTCTATCACAGACAAAATGATGTGTGGCTCATAGCATGTGTGTGTGTGTGTGTGTGTGTGTGTGTGTGTGTGTGTGTGTGTGTGTGTGTGTGTGTGTGTGTGTGTGTGTGTGTGTGTGTGTGTGTTTGTGTGTGTGTGTGTGTGTGTGTGTGTGTGTGTGTGTGTGTGTGTGTGTGTGTGTGTGTGTATGTGTGTGTGTGTGTGTGTGTATGTATATATGTGCAACACTGAATGGGTCCCAGTGACTAGAGATACATTTTTATCAACAACAATGCACTTTGATTCTAAACCATCAACATCGGACGAACCGTGGAGGCGCATGCAGAAATTGAAACGTGGTACGCCCGAGGACTCGAAACTATGCTGGGAGAACGTTACCAGTGCCGGATTGAGTATTAGACCAATACACCATCAAGAGAGATATAAGTTGAGCGCAATTTATATATTTGTATGCTCGAGTTACATACACGAAAGTTTGCGTTCAACCCATCTCCACTATGATAATACATTGGTAAGTATACGAACGTTGGAAAGTATTTGTACAACGCTGAATGGGTCCCAGTGACTAGAGAAACATTTTTATCAACCACAATGCACTTTAATTCTAAGTCATCAACATCGGACGAACCGTGGAAGCGCATGTAGAAATTGGAACGTGGTACGCCCGAGGACTCGAACCTATGCAGCGAGAACGTTACCAGTGCTGTATTGACTTGAGCATACAAATTTATAAGAAAAGTTGCGCTCAACTTATATCTCTCTTGATGGTGTATTGGTCTAATAGTCAATACGGCACTGGTAACGTTCTCACCGCATAGGTTCGAGTCCTCGGGCCGTACCACGTTTCAATTTCTGCATGTGCCTCCACGGTTCGTCCGATGTTGATGGCTTAGAATTAAAATGCATTGTGGTTGATAAAAAGGGACCACTGGGCACCCTATAGATATATGGGGCTTCACCGAATATAATAAGGTGACAACAGAGAAATATCTCACCAGAAACTAGTTGGCAGGGAGGTGAGATTACTGCCAAAAGCCTTTCATAGCAAACATGAACAGCACAAACAAAACAAAACCGGGCGTTCCTGTTCAATCATCATCTCCTAAAGGTCCAACCGCATTGCCTCGTGTGTTTACAGGCAGTGTGCCGTCGAATGTGAGTAAGCACTGTCCAAGCAGATCCAAGTCTTGGACATTAAACAGTATGAAGAAAATGAAGATCTATACCTACAACGTAAGAACTCTCTCAGAAGACCACAGGCTGGAGAGTTTAATGGAAGAACTAGACAACATCAAGTGGAACATCGTAGGACTGAGCGAAGTCCGAAGAACGGAAGAAAAGCTGATACAATTACAAGATAGTCACCACCTGTTCTCCTATAGAGGTAAGGACAAAGAAAGATCTAGTGGAGTAGGATTCTTGATCAAGTTCAGTAGTTTATCAGACAGGGTAGCATGGTTCAGACGATGAAATTTAATCCTTCTATGATGATTTAAATCAGGTAATGATTCAAGAAAAAAGTAAGTACACGTTAGTAATAGGCGACTTTAATGTTAAAGTGGAGAAGAAGATGAGAGATGAGTCGTCCATTGGGAAGTTGGGAATAGGTGAAAGAAATGACAGGCAAGAAGTTGGTCAATTTTGGAGAGAACTAAAACATGAGGATAATGAATACTTTCTTCGAAAAGCATGTAGGTCGTAAATTGACCTGGAGAAGTCCAAATGGAACAACAAAAAATGAAGTAGACTTCATATTAGGAGATGATAGTAAGAGTGTTAGCAATGTTAGGGTGATAAATAAATTCAACATAGGTAGCGACCATAGAATGGTAGGTTGCACAGCTAAATCAAATTTCAGGGGCGAGAGAAATAAACTAATTTTAAAAAAGAAAATAAGCCTTGCAAAGGTTAAGGATAATAAGAAATTTCAGTTAGAAATTAAGAATAGATTCGAAGCTCTAAGAACTAACGAGGACACCGTCGAAGATATGAATTTGAATTTAGTGAATATCATTAGGGAATCGGCAGAGAAAGTAGGAAGTACAAAAAGTATTAGAGAAAACAAATATTCCAAAGCTACAAATGACCTAATTAAAAGAAGGAGGACCATGCAGATCAAAAGCAGGAGAGACGAAATAGAAAGAGTAGAACTAAACAAGTTTATCAACAAAAGGCAGAGATCAGAGAAAAGAAAGAAAAACATGGATGAAATAGAGGAAACTATTCGGAAAGGTAAAAGTATTAAAGTGACCGAGCGCAGACATGCTTTAGGAAGACAGCAAATGATATGTTTGAAAGATAAAAATGGAGAAATCATTAACTGCAGAGACAGAATGGTAAAAAGAGTAGAAGAATTTTACCAAGAGCTTTACTCGTCGAAGACCGTAGTTGAGTCAGTAAATTCATGTGTAGACGTTAGTAGTGTACCAGAGATTACAAAGAAAGAAGTAAAATTTGCTCTAAAAATATGAAACGAGGAAGAGCACCTGGGGAAGATGGTATATTGATAGATCTGTTGAAAGACGCAGAGAAAGAACTTTACATTAAGTTAGCTCAGTTGTATACCCAGTGCTTACATCAGGAAAGCGTTCCTAAATCGTTGTGCAATGCTATAGCAATTTTGCTTCATAAAAAAGGAGACCAGAAGGACCTTGGTAACTATCGACCAATTAGCTTGCTATCAAATGTATAAAAAGTACTCTCCAAGATCCTCACAAATAGACTAAGTCAAGTTTTAGATGGAAACCAACCGAGAGAACAGGCAGGTTTTAGGTGCAGATACTCAAATCCAGACCATTTGCAGGCGATGAACCAACTAATCGAGAAAACGACAGAATACAATATACCTCTGTGTTTAGCTTTTGTAGATTACGAGAAGGCCTTTGACTCGGTAGAACTATGCAATACTAAACTCGCTACGCAATCAGGGTGCAAACGAACAGATCGTAAGAGTCTTAGAAAAGATTTATGAGAAAGGTACCGCTATAATTAGACTACATAAAGATACAGAAACTATCAAAATCGAGAAAGGAGTACGGCAAGGCGATACAATTTCACCCAAATTATTTAGAGCTTGCTTGGAAGAGATTTTCAAAAGGTTGAGTTGGAAAAAAAAAAGGTTTAAAGATTAATTGCGAATATTTGAACCACCTAAGATTTGGGTATGACATTATTCTTACTTCAGAAAGAGCACAAGACTTGCAAGATATGTTGAGTGGTCTAAACAAGGAAGGTCTCAAAGTAGATTTAGAAATTAATAAGAGCGAAACCAAAGTAATGTTCAACACGAAAGTTCAAAGTAAAGAGATTATAATCGATGGTGAGAGTCTTGAGGAAGTTGAAAAGTATAATTATTTAGGCCAGACGGTGAAAGTGACAAAAGATCATGATAATGAAATGAAAAGACGTATCAAAATTGGCTGGAAAGTGTTTGGTAAGTATAATGAAATCTTGCGAGGCTCTCTACCTTTATGTTTGAAACGTAAAGTTTACAATCGATGCATTCTACCACCAATAATCTACGGGTGTGAAACTTGGAAACTGACGAAGGCGATGGAAACAAAGCTAAGGACAGCAGAGAGGAAAATGGATAGATCAATGATGGGAATTACGCTGAGAGGCCGAAAAAGAGCAAGTTGGGTGAGAAAGCAGACTAGAATGAAAAATATTGTGATGGCAGTGAAAGAGAGGAAGTGGAATTGGGCAGGTAAGTTAGCGCGAACGACTGATGAGCGATGGAGCAGGTGTGTTATTGAGCGGACGCCACAAGATAGGAAGCGTCGAAGAGGAAGACCAGACAGAAAGTGGAGAGACGAGATTGAGAAGTTTGCAGGAGTGACGTGGCAGAGGTTGGCGCAGTCGTGTGAATCATGGAATGCTATGAAGGAGGCCTTTGTTCAGCAATGGACTCAGGACGGCTGATTTGATATATATATATATATATATATATATATATATATATATATATATATATATTAGTGTGTGTGTGTGTGTGTGTGTGTGTGTGTGTCTGTTTTTTCAACATATACATATATATATATGTGTGTGTGTGTGTGTGTGTGTGTGTGTGTGTGTGTGTGTGTGTGTGTGTGTGTGTGTGTGTGTGTGTGTGTGTGTGTGTGTGTGTGTGTGTGTGTGTGTGTGTGTGTGTGTGTGTGTGTGTGTGTGTGTGAAAAAGGAGATACAGTGATGGTGGACTGGCTGGTGAGGTTATTTAATGTTTGCTTAAGAGAGTGTAGAGTGCCGAAGGACTGGAGGAGTGCCTGTATAGAACCACTTTACAAGGGAAAGGGGGACAAGTGTGAGTGTAGTAGTTTCAGAGGGATTACCTTGCTAAGTGTAGTTGGGAAGGCTTATGGGAGGGTCTTGATTGAGAGGATTAGGAGAGGAACAGAGGGAGTAATTGGTGAGGAACAGTGTGATTTTAGGACAGGTAAGGGTTGCGTAGATCAGATTTTTGTGGTAAGACAGATATGTGAAAAAGCTATAGGAAAAGAGGATGTATTTTGGGCTTTTATGGATTTGGAAAAGGCTTATGACAGGGTAGACAGGAAGGCACTGTGGGAGATATTGCAGATGTATGGGACAGAGGGAAAGCTTTTAGGAGCTGTCAAGAGTTTTATGAGAGTAGTAGAGCATGTGTCAGGATTAGAAATGAAGAGAGTGAGTGGTTTGAGGTAAAGGTGGGACTTCGTCAGGGATGTGTATTGTCGCCCTGGCTGTTCAACTTATACATGGATGGGGTGGTGCGAGAGGTAAATGCAAGGGTAGCGGGTCAGGGATTGGAGATGGTTAAAGAAAATGGAGAAAAGTGGGAAATAAGCCAGTTGTTGTTTGCTGACAACACTGCACTTGTAGCAGGATTAGAGAAGGGATTGAGGAAGTTAGTGACAGAGTTTGGGAAGGTGTGTGAAATAAGGAAGTTGAAGATAAATCTGGGTGAAGAGATGTACAAGGGAAGAAAGTGGCAGCAGACTGGAAGTGAGTATTAAGGGAGAGACTGGATGAAGTGGATATTTTTAGATACTTGAGTGCGAATGTGGCAGGAAAGGGAGGAGTGGAGGTGGAGGTAGAATATAGATTGAGAGAAGCGAGTAAATGCCATGATGGATTAAAAAGTGTAATGAGAAATAGACATTTGGGAATGGATGCTAAGAGGAGATTGTATGAAGGGGTGATTGTGCCAACAGCACTGTATGGGGCAGAAACATGGAACATAAGAGAGGAAGAGAGAAGGAGTTTGAATGTGTTTGGGATGAGGTGTCTGGGAAGTATGATAGGGATTACTAGGCTGAATAGATTGAGAAATGAGGAGGTGAGGAGGAGAACAGGGGTGGAAAGGGAGTTGGGAGATAGGGTTGATGAAAGAGTATTAGGATGGTTTGGACACATGGAAAGAATGAGTGGAGAAAGATTAGTAAAAGAGGTGTGGAAGGCAGATGTGGAGGGAGTGAACATGAGGGGTCGACCTAGGATGAGATGGATGGATTGGGTAAAAGGGGCTTTGGGAAAGAGGAGAATGTCTGTTGAGGAAGGACGGGAGAGGACAGAAGATAAGGGTGAATGGAGAATGGTTGTATATGGATGATATTCTGATGCATGAGGTGGAATGGGTGGGGGATGGGGGATGAGGGAGTATGTGTGAAAAATAATTTGACGCAGCCCGAAGGGAATTCTCCCTGTCTTCTCCTTTTCTACATGAGGAGACGGAGAGAGGGGGGTCGCCGATTTAATGAAGCGGCCTTGCTGTGGATGGGCTGTGTCTTGTGACACCGCTTCTGACCCAGGGCTGTGGGCGAGATGCAGGGATGACCCGTCATCCAGGAGGTGCCAAGAGAAGATGGAGGGAAGAGGGTGGAGGGGAGTGGAGTGTGATAGGGAGTGGTTTTTATGCCTTTGTTTTTTGGCTACCTCCCTTATAAGGGGGAAAAAGCCTTTGGTATATGTATGTACGTGTATATATATATACATATACATATACATATATATATATATATATATATATATATTGAAACCGATAGCTTACACATCGAGACTTTGTAATAGTGCAGAGAGAAACTACTCCATCACAGAAAGAGAAACCTTAGCAGTGATATATTCATTAGAGAGTTTTAGAGATATGATACTGGGATATCCAATCAGAGTGTGGACTGATCATACAGCTATCCAGAACTTATTCAAACATAAGAATCTTAGGGGCAGATTAGCCAGGTGGTTTACTACACTTCAGTGTTATGAGGTTAAGTTTGAATATATTCCAGGTAGAAAGAATGTTGCAGCAGATGCACTATCTAGAAATACTGGCCAACCAACGGCAGGGTTGATCAATTTCATCTGTGGTATAGGTGAGCTAGTAATATTAGATGAGGAAGTGGTTATAAGGGAACAAAGAAAAGATAAGACTTAAGGAAAAGTAGCTTAGAATTTTATGAATCCAAGAGGTATTCCTCCAAAACTACCAAATGGGTAAAAGATAGAGGAATTTCATCTGAACAATGGACCTTTGCATAGAAAAACAAGTGTAAGAGGGAAGGATATTTCTAGCGGCCCAGTGTACCAGTTGGTAATTCCACAAACTCTTGTACAAAAGATATTGAAGTTACTTTAAGATACTGATTGTAGTTCACATCTAGGAAAGGATAAAACTTATAGACAATCACAACTTAAATACTTTAGAACAGGTATGAAGAAAGACATATATACTTATATAGAAAGTTGCTTGAAATGTGCTGAGCTAAAAGGAAATAAACCTAAACTTATTCCTGTGTTATCATATCCCACCCCGCAGAAACCTTGGGAAAGAGTTCACTTAGATACATTGGAGTTACCTATGTCTGAAAATGGATATAGATATGTATTTGTTGCCATTGATTATCTTTCAACATTTTGTATTTTACAACCTATACCAAATAAGATAGCTGAAACAATTGCTTCAGTAATCTATGATCAGATATGTAATTTTACTACTACTAAGATATCAGTTTTAGACAATGGTACTAAATTTAATAAAGAAATCTTGGAAGAATTATTTAGGCTAGAAAGTTAAAGAATGGGAAGAAATGTCTGGGGTATCCAGGGTATGTACAACTAAAGTTGATGATCGAATATCTGGGTATGGTACACATGAAGTCCTGTTTGAGAAATAGCCACGGATCCACCGCACGAGCTGGTCAAGAATAATCTCCCTGTTGGCTACGTCTAAAGCACTCTTGAGTTCAAGAAATGCTACCACACTGGCAGGGAGAGGCGGGAATAGAGGTCCATCAGGCAGTGGTGTGTACTCTTCTGTGGTAAGAAACCATACAGTTGCGGTGATTGCTTATCCTGTAGTCGAAACATAAGGCGAGTGGGAAATATACATTCGAGGACTTTATAGAAAGAGGAGCTGAGTAAAATAGGGCTGAACTTTTCTGTGGCAGGTTTGGGGATGGGCACAATGCTATAAGATGTCCAGGCACGAGGCATATATCCCTTGCTAAAGCAAAGGTTATAGAGTTGCAGCAAGGGAATTGCCAGGAACTTAAGGAGCAGGCGGAGGACTTGATGGGTGATGCCATCATCCCCAGGAGGTGTTGTTTTGCTTGTGACAAAAGGACGATGCAGTTTGTCCTCAGTGATGGGTACATACGTCATCATCTTCATCCGCCCGTAATAATGCAGCCATTAGACGCAGGGTGCAGATATTCTTGTGGTTGGAAAGTGCCTCTTGAATGGGGGCGGGAAGATTGTTTGCCTGTGCTTGTTTAGACCAAGTACTTAGCAAGTCCTTTGTATGGGCTGTAGTAGAGAACATTCGGTGGTTTCTTCTTGATGACTGTTTATCAGGTGCAACATGGAGCCAACGCTGGTCTGGTGGTTGACGCTGTCGATATATTTCTTCCACGACTCGCTATGGGCACACTACTGCAGGGCAACGAGGTCATCTCTGGGTGTCTGGTACTGGAGGATATTAGCAGGTGTTGGCTGACTTTGAAAGATGAGACCATCTCTTTCAGCCATCTTTTTCGCCTGTAGGATGCGCCGATCCAGCGTCCAGGCGTGGACCTCGCGGCATTTTTTGATGTGTGGCCTTGTGACGTAGCGGATGTAAAAGATATGTACTAAAGCAACAAGGGAAGAGTGCAGATTCTCAGGTGACTGGAGATCAAATGTTAGTAGAAGAGTGGAGATGTAAGAAACGTAGTTGGGGCACTACTTCGGAGGAATGGAAATGCTGAGGTGGGTGTGAAAAGAAAAAGGCCCACTTGGTAGGGAATACAGGAATCCAAGTGCGATGTGGTCAGAGAAGAGAGTCGGTATGGGAAAGCATTGAATGTGTGTCGCTTCTAGACCAGATGTGATGATGTGGTCGAGCGTGCCTCCTCTGGAGTATGCGGCACCCCCATTGGGCCAGTGAGTGAGGCGGTGATGGCGGATGTACTCGAGGAGAGGTAGCCCACTACGGTTCGGGGATGGGGAGACATCTCCTAGGGTAGTGTGCTGGGCGTTGAAGTCCCCCATGTAGATCACACCGTGAGACGTGGGTGGGTGGAGGGCAAAGAGATTGATTTTCCCTGGAACAGAGTAAACATGGCAGAGCCTCAGCTTCCCATTGCCTATGGATATCTCAAAGAGTTGAAATGTTATGTCATCGTGGATAGAGCAGTGTAGAAGTTGATGGGGGATGGAAGAGTGAATGTAACTTAGAAGGCCATACCTGATTTGATGGATATACGAGACGTAGCCTGAGGGCTGGGGTGTCTCCGTCCCAGGATCGTGGCGGCCAACAATAGCTTCTTGGATAAATATAATTTGTGCTTGGTGGCGGCCTACATAGGTTTTGAGGGAAGTAATTTTCGGATAATTGGTGATGCCACAAGCGTTCCAAGTGATGATGTGAAATTTCATCTCGTTAGCAAAGTCTGCCTTTGGGTTTATAGGTGGCTGGTGGAGACGATGACGTGGAGGTGGTAGCTTGTAACTTGATAGGTATTTGATTACTAAACCTTTCGAACAAGCTGGTTAGGGTCTCCACTTTCTCGTAGAAGATGGCAACTGTCGTGATGACGACTTGGTGGGATTCGACAAGCGTGGCTAGGGTGCGGTCAGTGGATGCTTGTTGTGAGGCGAGGCTATTGATGTGATTTTTAATTGCGTCAAAGCGCGTTGTAATTGTTGTGCAACGTGCCGTTAGGTTGGCAACGGCCTCGGGGAGGGCAATTACTTGCGGCGAGTCAGGCAGGTTTAAGAGTGTCAGCGATGGGACGGCTCTTGGATGCGACCGAGGGAGTGGTGGTGGCGCATATGCCATTCACTCACCCCGGGTTTGCGACAGCGGATACATTTCCACATGGATGAATTTGAAATGGAAGTGGGAAGCTGGTCGGCTGTAGAAATTTCATTAGTGTTGGTGGGCTGAGAGGGGGTGCGGTGTGGGCAATTACGGGAGGGATGAGTACCTGCACACCAGCCACACTTGTCAATGGTAGCGGACCAATACTGAGATATATGTCCGATACCCCAACATTTCAAGCACCAAGGCTGTTCATCTTTCATCCTACGAAACTCGCACGGTGGTAGGCAAGGAAGGAAGCTGAAGTAATGTTCTGTAGGCGGTGGTTGGGAGTGGCTCCAGACAATAACAAGGTGGTTGATAGGTGCCCGGTGTTGGTAGAAGCGGCGCACGATGGATACGCCGGGAGGGTTTTTTGCTGGGGATGGGTCAACGCCGACAGGGTAGTGGGTGACGAGATACGTGGGAAGTTTATGTGGTCTATCGATCGAATCCTGAACATCGAACTTCAAGGACAAGAAACTACCCTTCGTGAAAGTCTCAACGATCTCGGTACGTCTACGTGAAATATACACATACTGAGAGGTAACAGCAGACATTTTTACCACAGATAACTCCGGATTGGCCTAAAATGATTTGGTAATTTCGGTAAGCCAGCAAAGTTTCGTATCCATGGTTGGGTTTTCACGAAAGATGAGTTTAACATAATCAGTTCTGGGGGCGAAAGTAGGGGAGGTATTGGCAACTAAGGGCGGTGAACTGTGGGGGAGAGGGTGAGGGTGAAGGTAAGAGAGGGAGATATCGGAAGCCGTTAGCTGAGAGCTCTCGTCGTACCTGAACGACTTAAAAGCTGGAGAATAGGATTCGTCGTGTTCGAAGTCTGGTTTGCTGATCGTTTGGTAGAGGAGGTGGCGGTGGTGGCGGTGGTGTGGATGGGGGCGGAGGTAGAGGCGGTGGCAGCGGCTGTGAGGAGGGATGCGGTGGCGGCTGCGGTGGCAGTGGTGGCAGTATTGGCAGTGGTGGTGGCGGTGGCGGTGGTGGTGGCGGTGGCGGTGGCGGTGGCGGTGGCGGTGGAGGTGGCGGTGGCGGTGGCGGTGGCGGTGGCGGTGGCGGTGGCGGTGGCGGTGGCGGTGGCGGTGGCGGTGGCGGTGGCGGTGGCGGTGGCGGTGGTGGGCCGGGTAGCAGGGAGTAGTGGCTGCCATGGTGTGGTACAAACATGTTGATTGTGCATTGGCAATGAAGGCCAATGTTGCTCAGTGATGTCCTCGTCGTCACTTAGAGCGAGGTCGGCATCAATATCGGCGAGGGTGGCCGGTCCAGAATAAGCCATGTTCTATCATCAATATGTCAATATGACAGAATGTAGGCAATTGGTGCTAGTGGGGGTGCGGGTGCGGTGATGTGAGTATGACGTTAAGACGACACGTCATACTCCAAGATTTTCTTATGGCAAATATTGACTAAGTTCTATATCTTTCAAAACTACTTATACCACAAGATTGACGTTTGGTGGTTACTTTTATCCTCAGCCAAGGCTGGTTAATTGCGGGTGTTTACATTCAGAGAGAGAGAGAGAGAGAGAGAGAGAGAGAGAGAGAGAGGAATCTCGGTAGACGAGACGATATGGACGCACGCCCACAAAACTCACGGCTGAGGAAAGTCACTTGTCGATTTGTGTGTGTGTGTGTGTGTGTGTGTGTGTGTGTGTGTGTGTGTGTGTGTGTGTGTGTGTGTGTGTGTGTGTGTGTGTGTGTGTGTGTGTATTCATCTTGGTCTTTGGATCACGTGTTGGACTCGTGATCGACGGCTATTTCCCTCCCGGAAGAGAGCTCAGAGCTCGTATGACCGATCTATGGGTAATGCTATGACCTTTCACACACACACACACACACACACCCAACTCCCCGCCCACGAGAGTCAGAGTAACGACCCGAAGCACAGCGATACCGAAATAATTTCGGCCCTGGGCAGGATCCGAACTGGGTACTGCGAGCACCACCGTACTTCCCAGTCCAGCGCTCTACCACCGCGCCACCGAGTCTGTGTGTGTGTGTGTGTGTGTGTGTGTGTGTGTGTGTGTGTGTGTGTGTGTGTGTGTGTGTGTGTGTGTGTGTGTGTGTGTGTGTGTGTGTGTGTGTGTGTCTGTGTATGCGTGTGTGTGTGTGTGTGTGTGTGTGTGTGTGTGTGTGTGTGTGTGTGTGTGTGTGTGTGTGTGTGTGTGTGTGTGTGTGTGTGTGTGTGTGTGTGTGTGTGTGTGTGTGTGCGCGTATTTACCTAGTTGTATCTTACGGGAATGGGAGCTGCCCTCGTAGTGTCCCGCCTTTGTATCTCGCCGTGTCTAGTTTGCTCTTAAATTCGTGTATGGCTTTTGCACACACTATTGTTTGGTCCAGTTTGTTCCAAGTGTCCACCACTCTGTGTGGAATTTTTTTTTTTCTTCATATCTCTTCTATAACTATCCTTTTTAGTTTCTTTCCGCGTCCTCTTGTGTTTCTCTGGTCTCAATTTAGTAAGTCTTCTCTATCAAGTACTTCCGAGCCTTTCATGATTCTATAGATGGTCAGTAGGTCGCCTCTCTCTCTTCTTTGTTCCAAAGTCGGTAGTTTCAATTTAGCCAGTCTCTCTTCATATGACAAGTTTGTAAGTGGTTGCTTTCTGTATTCTTTCAATTTTCTTTATATTCTTTTTGGTACTGGGTGACCATAATGTCGCATCATACACCAGTCTAGGCCTCATAAATGTGACTAATAATTTCTTCATCCAAATAGGTAAACACCATTTTTATTGATCTTAGCAATTTATAGGATTCTCCGACAATTTTGTTTGTTTGTCAGAGGACATATAGTATGAGATAATTACTTCCAGGTCGTTTTCAGATCCCACTTTCTTTCCTCTTTGGTTCCAATCGTATATTGTCCTGACATATATACATACATACATACATATATATATATATATATATACATATATATATATATATATATATATATATATATATATATATATACATATATATATATATATATATTATACATAAATATATATATATATATATCTGGGGCACAGGTTTTCTCTAAGTAAATTCTGGTTTAAATCAACATACAGCAAGCTGCCGATTTTATTCTCCCTTCCGCGCGCCCTCTGAAGGATAACCCCCTCCAGGAACAACAAGCCCTTAGACAGCAGCAGCCCCATGAACAAGTGAAACATGTCCAGCTAATTAATCAGCGCCTAAGACCAGTAACCAGAGCAGCAGCAACTCAGGCCAGAGCTTCCAGACAAAATCCCACCTCCTTGGCTCGTGGACAAAATCCCACCCTCTTGGCTCCCAGACAAAATCCCACCCTCTTGGCTCCCAGACAAAATTCCACCCTCTTGGCTCCCAGACAAAATCCCACCCTCTTGGCTCCCAGACAAAAACCCACCCCCTTGGCTCCCGGACAAAATCTCATGCTACCCCTCTCGGCCAATGAGGAGCCAGTATTCCGTCTGAGCTAGGCAGGCTGAGCCTTATAAGCCAGCCCATCCAACAAGCGGTCATTATTCGTTGGAAGACCTTTCAATATAACATAGCATCCTACAAAGCAGTACTCACAGTACATTATTGGAATCAATACAGATCCTTCCGGGACTCCACTATTCACCTCCTTCCAACCTGAATACTTTTGTCTGAGTACTATTCTCATTTTTCTATCATTCAGGAAATCTTTCATCCAGTTTAGTAGGTTGCTTTGTATCCCTCCTATGTTTTTTATTTATATATATATACATGTATATATATATATATATATATATATATATATATATATATATATATATATATATACGTATATAAAATTTCTATATGGTACTTTGTCGAAGGCTTTCTGTAAGTCTAGGAAAGCACAATCAGCCCATCCATCCCTTTCTTGTATTATATCTATTAGTCTCAAGTAAAAACAGATTAAATTTGTGGTACATGATCTTCCCTGTCTGAATCCAAATTGTCTTGGGTTTATTATATTGTTTTCTTCCAGGTGTTTTACCCATCTATTCTTGATAATCTCACAAATTTTGGCTGCAGTTCTTGTTAGGGAGACTGGTCTGTAATTAGTTGGTTCTTCCTTGTTTCCTCCTTTATGTATTGGTACAATGTTGGCATTTTTCCAGTCCTTTGGTATTTTTCCTTCTTTGAGTTAGCATCTTATTATGTTGTATATTTTGTCCATTAGTTCTTCTTTGCATTCTTTTAGTATCCAGTTTGCAATTCCGTCTGGGCCGTGCGATTTCCTAACGTGAAGTTTGTTAATTGCTCCATTATTTCTTTTTGTGTTACCATTATTTCTTTCATGGGTGGGAGATCGCACTTCAATTCCTTCGTCCCAATGCTATACTTTTTCTTTAGTGAATACCAACTTTAAGTGATTGTTCAAAAATTCGGCCATTTCTAGATCTTCTGTGTATTCTATATTTCCTTGGCGTAGTTTCACAATTTCCTGTTTGTTTTTAAGTTAACCGAGTGCGAGAGGGACTTGGGAGTTCTGGTGAGTCCGGACCTTAAAACCAAGAAGCAGTGCATTAGCGCCAGAAATAAAGCAAACAGAGCATTAGGTTTCATCGCTAGGACGGTAACGAATAGAAGTGCAGAGGTAATTATTAAACTCTATCTAGCGTTAGTTAGACCCATCCTTGACTATGCGATACAGTTTTGGTCTCCGTTCTACAGAATGGACATAAATTCACTAGAATCAGTACAGAGAAGAATGATCAAAATGATACATGGATTCGGAAATTTGCCTAACGAAGAGAGGCTTAGGCACCTAAACCTACACTCTCTGGAAAGACGCAGAGTGCGGGGTGATCTAACAGAAGTGTTCAAGTGGATCAAAGGCTATAACAAGGGTGATGCAAACAAGGTCATCATAATAAAACAACAGGGCAGGACTCGCAGTAATGGGTATAAACTGGACAAATTTAGATTTAAAAAGGAAATAGGCAAGAATTGGTTTACTAATAGGGTGGCCGATGAATGGAATAAACTTAGTAACCATGTAGTAAGCGCTGAAACTATCAGTTGTTTTAAAAAACGATTAGACAACTTTATGGATGGGGACGACAGGTGGTGATGGATTCGGAGCTGCCTAGTGTAGGCCTTATGGTCTCTTGCAGTCTCCTTTATTCTTATGTTCTTATGTCATATCTATAGAATAGTTTGGGTTGATCCTTGCATTTTTGTCTTTTTCATATTTTTTCCTCTCTGCACATTGTTACATATTCTTTTATATATTTCATATATATTTGCCCTTTTCTAGTTTTTTTTTTTTTTTATCTTTCCTCCATATTTTCCAAGCTTTATCTCTTTTGTTTTTTGCCTCAATGCATCTTCTATTGAACCAACACTTAATGTACACCCTCTCTTGTTTTTAGCTTGGTACATACCTATTTATTCCTTCATTATAGATTTCCATCAAGATTGCCTATTTCTCTTCCATTTTTGTCTCTTCAATGTAAAAAAAATTCCCAATTTGCATTTTGAAAGAATTTATTTAATTTTCCAAAGTCCGTTTTGTGGTACATCAATCTTTCTTTTCTGTACTTTTCATTTCTCTCCATACATATTTCTTCCTTTAGTTTAGCCTCTATTAGTATGTAGTCACTCTTTCCAAATGATGTATTGTATTAAATTTTATCTGCAATTTCAGGTTCTGTTGTAAATATTAAATCCAGTCTCGACAGTTCTTCATTGCTTCCGTATCTGGTATTTTCATTGACCCATCGTGTCATTGTATGTTCCATGGTCATATCCAGTAATACATTTCCCCATGGGTCCTTTCCATCCTTCACTGTCACCTCCTCCCAACAGATTTCTTTGCAGTTAAAATCTCCCATAAATACCAGGTTACCTCCGTCCTTCAGTATCTCGTTTAATGAATGCCTTGTATCTTCTAACATTTTTGAATACTCGTTCTCTTTCCAAGAGCCTGTTTTTGGGGTATATAAGTCACTACAAACTTTCTACTTTTCATGTCCTTGTCTTCGATTTTTATCATGATCATTTCTACGTTGTTTTTATCCTCAGTAACCTTCGTCACATTCAAGTTTTTCTTGGCCAAGAACATGATTCCTCCTCCCTGTTTCTCGTTTCTATTTTTAATCCAATAATTGTATAACCCGTGTCCAACACTATTAGGTGGTATTGGACCTTTTAATTTCGTCTTCACAATTCCCATTATGTCTGTTTTTCATCTGACAGGTAATCATTTAGTTTATTCAATCCGTCAATGTTAGTATAGGTCTTTTTTTTTCTCTCTCTCTTTCTCTCTCTGTCTTGTTTTCTGGTTTTGTTTCGCCCA
The DNA here is from genome assembly GCF_046742065.1 of Oratosquilla oratoria. Lineage (NCBI taxonomy): Eukaryota > Metazoa > Arthropoda > Malacostraca > Stomatopoda > Squillidae > Oratosquilla > Oratosquilla oratoria. The sequence continues at coordinate 6,383,054 of NC_134783.1, forward strand.
CTCTGATGTACCATTTTCTCAGCCTCATGTCTATGACCCTCCAATAGAACTCCTTGCTTTCGGTCTCTGTTCTCTTCGCGGTTTTTTTTTTTTTTTCTTCTTTTTTCGCCTTTTAGTATTTTCTCTTTTTCTATTTCCTCAATACTCATTTCTCTTTTTAACCATATCTCGTTGTATTGTTCAATCCTTGCTAGCTTGCTTTTTCTAATATGTCTTCTACTACCATTTGCGATCTTAGTTTTATTTTTAGTAGTCTATACATTTCTTCTATATCTTTCTCTACTTCCAGGTCATCATCTTGTATTTCTTTTAGAATTGAAATTGCTGTTTCTTTTTCTGCCTTTTCTCTCATGTACCTCACTAAATCATTTTTTCCCTTAGTCCATATGCAACTATACATTTTTTTCATCCACTGTATTTCTAACCCAATTTGTCTTTTCTTTGATTATTTGAATGATTGTATCTTTTGCATTTCCCTGCATCTGTTGTTATACTATTTCTTTAAAGGCAATTTCTTCATATTCTGTGTTTTCCTTCCCTTTCTTAATATTTTGCATATTTTCCTAAGTTTTCTTCATTTTTTCAGTCATCTCTTATATTTTGTTGTTTATCTCTTTTTTTTTCTCACTATTGGTCGTATCATTAATCTTCATTTTTTCATTTTCACATTCAGATCAGATATTTCGCTGTTAGCTTGGGCTAACTCTTCCATTAGTTCTACAATCTCCTTCCTTAATTCAGTCAATTCGCTCTCCCACAATCTTCTATTGTTACTCATTTGACTTTCCATGTCTATGATTCGACTCGGTTTTCTTTTTTCGTATTTACCAAAACTGAAAAAGAGGTCTTCGTTATACAATTTAAATCTTGCAGGTGTTTCCATTGATCTATCTACAATGTACTTTGGCGTAGCGCCCCTAAATGTCTCTGCTTTCGAGTCGACATTCGTCTCGAAATCATTGATTTTATTTTCTTGCAATTTCTCTTGTTAAATCACTAATACTGCAGAGAAATCATTTTGGGTAACCACAACTGCTCACCCTCCCATTCAATACAAAGCAGGCCTCCTGTTTTCCTTGCACTATTGAGAATTTTTGTTTTTGACAGTCTATGGAGCTCAAGTGAGATGTTGACTGTTCGAAAGCTCGATAATGCGTGTGTGTGTGTGTGTGTGTGTGTGTGTGTGTGTGTGTGTGTGTGTGTGTGTGTGTGTGTGTGTGTGTGTGTGTGTGTGTGTGTGTGTGTGTGTGTGTGTGTTTACCTAGTTGTATTTTACGGGAAGAGAGCTATGCTCGTAGTGACCCGTTTTTGTATCTTTCCGCATCCAGTTTGCTCTTAAAATCATGTAAAGTTTTAGCACTCATTGTTTCCTCATTCAGTTTAATCCAGATATCTATCAGTCTGTATGAGAAGCTATTCTTTTTCGGATCTTTTCTATAACTGTACTTTTTAAGTTTCTTCTCGTGTCCTCTTGTTTTTCTTTTGCCCCTCTTTAGTAAGTCATCTCTATCAAGAATTTCCATCCCTTTCATAATTCTGTAGATGGTTAGCAAATCACCTCTTTCTCTTCTTTGTTCCAGAGTTGGTAGATTTAGTTTATCCAATCTTTGTTCATATGTCAGATTGAAGAGTGTTAGTGCCATCTTTGTCGTTGCTCTTTGAATTCTTTCTAGTTTATATTTTTTAGAACTAGGTGTCCATAGTGTCGCAGCGTACTCTAATTTTGGTCTTATCAGTGTAACTAGTATTTTCTTTACCATTTCTTAATCCATGTAGTCAAAGGCTATTTTCATTGATCTTGATAAGTTAAAAGTTTCTCCTACTAATTTGTTGACATGTTTGTCTGGTGTCATGTCATTTGAGATAGTTACTCCTAGGTCCCTTTCCAAGTTTACTTTTTTACTTCCTTTGTACCATTTTTATATTGACACGATATTCTGTTCTTGCTTTTTCCAAATTCCATTATGCTACATTTATTAATGTTGAAGTTTACTTCACACTTCTGACTCCATACCCAGACTTTATCCAGGTCTTCTTGAAAGGATTTGCAATCTTCCTCTGTACTTACTCTCTTTAGTAGTTTCGCATCTGCAAAGAAGCTCATATAACATTCCACACCTTCATCTATATCATTTATGTAAATAGCAAACATTATCGAAGCCAATACAGAGCCTTGTGGGACTCCACTTATAATGTCTTCCTAATTTGAGTTCTTGTCTCTAAATACCACTCATTTTTCTCCCGTTCAAGAAATCTTTCATCCATTCCAATAACTTTCCTTGTATTCCACCTATCATTTCAATTTTTCTTAGTAGCTTTTTGTGTGATACTTTGTCAAAAGCCTTTTGTAAGTCCAAGAAAGCACAATCTGCCCATCCGTCTCTTTCTTGTATTATTTCTATTAATCTTGAGTAAAATCATATTAAGTTTGTGGTACATGATCTTCCACTTCTAAAACCAAACTGTTTAGGATTTATTATTTTGTTCTCTTTCAAGTGTTTAATCCATTTATTCCTAATAACTTTTTCGCGAATTTTTCCTACTGTGTTTGTAAGGGATATCGGTCTATAGTTTGTTGGATTTTCTTTGTCTCCTCCTTTGTATATTGGTACAATATTTGCATTTTTCCAATCTTGTGGTACTTTTCCTGCTTTGAGTGAGAAGCCAATTATCTTGTGTATTTTTGTCCAGTCCGCAATTCCATCCGGCCCGTATAACTTTCTGGCGTCAAGGTTTATTATTTGGTCCCTTATTTCTTTCTGTGTCACCGTTATTTCTTTCATTTCTTTCACTTCAGGGGATCTTCCTCGATGTCCTTCATCCCAAATTTGAGCTTCCAATTGTAAATACAGACCTAAAATGCCTGATCATAATTTCAGCCATTTCTACTTCGTCTATATATTCTTTATTTCCTTCGCGCAGTTTCACTATTTCGTGCTTGTCTTTTAGTTTATCATTTACATATCTGTAAAATAGTTTAGGTTGGTCTTTACATTTATCTATTATATCTTTTTCGTTTTTTTTTTTTTTGTTTTTTTTTTCTCTCCCTACGTATAAATACATATTCGTTTTTCAGTTTCATGTGTGTTTGCCATTTGGTCTTTTTTTCCCATGTTTTCCAAGCTTTGTCTTTTCTATCTTTAGCATCACTACACTTTCTGTTATACCAACACTTTATATAAACTTTTTTTTTTTCTTTGGTACATATTTATCTGTTCCCTCCTCGTACTTTTCTTTAAATATGTTCCATTTCTCTTCCATCTTTGTTTCTTCATTTGATTTTTTTTCCCAGTTAGCGTTTAAAAAAAAAAAATCTAAGTTTTACAAAGTCCGTTTTGTTTTACATTAATCTTCCTTTTCTATGTTTCTCATTTCTTCTCACGTCAATTTGTTCTTTAATTTCGAACTCTATTAATATGTGATCGCTCTTTCCAACTGGGGTAGAGATCGAGCCTTTAAACCTGACACATTGTCTACGCTCACTCAGGAAATCCGACAGCCATGTTACTAGGTTGGGATGGAGACCAATTTCTATTGAGTTCTTTGTTATGTTTGTATGGTCAACCAGATCAAATGCTTTTCTAAAATCAAAGTGAGAGCAAGGGAAGTGTTGCGTTTGTCTAAATTTCTGTGAATAAAACCAAGTAGGTCAGTTAAGCAGTGAGTAGTAGATGAAGTTTTAATGTTGCCAAATTGCTGG
>NC_134783.1:6391753-6414253 GCF_046742065.1 Oratosquilla oratoria
TAAATACACATACACTGAGCACGTTCATTAAAGCGCTAACTCTCGGAACAGTTATGCAAAACACACACACACACACACATATGAGAAGCTAACCCGCTCATTCACTCTCGGTAACGACCCACAGCACAGCTGTGGGTCGTTACTCCAACTCTCGTGGGCGGGGAGTTGGGAGGGTTGTTTGCGTGTAAGGTCACAGCATTACCCATAGATCGGTCATATATGAGCCCTGACCTCTCTTCTGGGAGGGAAATAGCTGTCGATTACGAGTCCAACATGTGACCCAAGACCATGGTGATCACACACACTCGATGGTACGATTGGTAGAGTTCCCGGCCGCTACCACAGCTGTCTGGGTCCGAATCCCGCCCAAGGCGAGGAGTGTGTGTGTGTGTGTGTGTGTGTGTGTGTGTGTGTGTGTGTGTGTGTGTGTGTGTGTGTGTGTGTGTGTGTGTGTGTGTGTGTGTGTGTGTGTGTGTGTGTGTGTGTGTGTGTAAGGTCACAGCATTACCCATAGATTGATCATATATGAGCTCTGAGCTCTCTTCCGGGAGGGAAATAGCTGTCGATCACGAGTCCAACATGTGATCCAAGACCATAGTAAATCACATACAAACATGTACATGTATGTGCGCAGTCACGCACACACATACAACACAATACATACTACACATATATCTGCAATAGCTTCAAGAGACCATTTCCGAGCTATTCACTGGAAAGGGAATCCATTACAATCATAAAAGAGGAGAAAGGTTCAGGGGTTTCGATAAAAGACAACATGTCACTGAACAGACTATATCAGCAAGATTGTGGGAGAGAGGCATACGTACTGCTTGTAGCGAGCGACCGGATTTGTTAAAGCCACCCCTTCACTAGTAGCCACATGCTGCAGAATTTTTTTTTTTTTTTTTTTTTTTTTTTGATGAGTTGATGAAAAAAAATCAAAGAAACCCTGGTCCGTCCAAGATTAGAATATGCGTCAGTAGTATGGTAATCACACAAAGAGAAAGATATAAGCAAGATCGAGAGAACCCAAAGGGTAGCAACCAAACTAGTTCTATCAACGTTGAAAACTGGAAAAGAGGTGATATGATTACAGTATTAAAATCGTTAGAGGGAATAGAACAGAGATAATTAGACTGGCAGATAGAAATACAAATAGAGGGAGAAATACACTGCAAATACTTGGATTTTATTTCAAGTATATCAGGTACTACACAGAAGGGTGGGGAAACGGAGCATAGAAGAAAAGTTGAGAACCCAATTGCTGGAGTGAATGGAATACTTATGTAAAGGGATAGAAAGAGAAATAATTTTCCGTGTAAAAAAAATAGTTCTCAAAATTTATTCATATTGTACTACCCCTTATTAGTCATGATTAGAAGTCGCGAGTATCGAGTGACTAAAATTTCTCCAAGTGATAGAAAGAAAAAATTAGGAGTACCTGAATACCTGGCAAGTTGTTGGGCTAACATTTTAATCTACTTAAACATACGTTGTTGACAATCGTTAGGACAAGCTTAATCAATGAAATAGAGTAAAAACACAATTAAACTATACAACAACTGCTTATGTAACCAGAGCTACTAGTGTATCCCATGAAACTCATTCACGCGCACAGTCCAAGCGAAGTCCCTCAAGTGCTGGAGCCATTTTTTTTTTCTTATATGTATACGACTTAAAGAATAGACAGCTATATGGACATCTGTTTATGGGCAGTGCCAAAATACAAAGATGAATAAGAGAGAATCCATCACCCATATAAATACAATAATTTTAATCAAATCTGTGTCTACACTGCACTGACAGGTACACTGGCCACATCAAGGGATGAACAACTATGCTTTTTCAAATAGAAGACATGCATATGATACATAGTATATCACTGATAAAATAAATCTACATCCGTCTTTCAAAATGATCACAGCCATTTCCTGCCAGTCCTAAAGTGACGGCACACTAGGCATTTCTCGCTAGCATACTACTTGCTTTTGTTACTTCGTTGAAGTACAAACTACTTCGGTTACGACCTTTGGTTTTTCAAATTTCCAAATCTCAAATTACTCTTGCGTCATATAGTGAGCTGATTGACGAACTGAGAAAATTTATACCTATACGAATGTTAGATACATTGTTGAGATATTCTTACAGAAGCCTAGAATATTATAACCAAAGTCGTTTCTATTCAGACGAGGTAACAAGAGAACGTAGTATGCTAACGATAAATGCCTAGTGTGCCGCCATCTTTACAGCACCTTCGGACTGAGTATTAATATTTCGTTCGGTGCTTTTATCCTAAAGGACAACATCGTGCCGAAGAGCTGGAGTCACAGAAATAACAAAGGAAAAATTTAACGAGGGCAGTACAAAGGAGGGATAGCATTAGTTCAAAGTAGCTAGCATGCTTTCTTTGGTAAACTTCGAACTTCGCACATACACATTAGAGTGGTTCAACTCTTTTTCGAAGTTCATGAGAATCGGGTGCCCTCACGGAAGTTTATATTCAACCTATTATTGCCGCCCTTTATGAAATCAATGGTGTACATCATTAGTCATATATACAGTATAACTATTGATTATAATAAGACAGAAATCACAACGTGAGAACTGCCACGCCGAGCGAAAAGATAAGCATCGGGACGGGCTTAGACAGCGATTGATTAAATATTTTTTCAAACATCGTGCGTGCCCAAGGCGTCGTCCGCAAACATTTTTTTTTTTTTCAGACAACATTAGTTGCTAAGGAAAGACTGCCTACGTCAGGTCACGCTCAACCTTTGACCAAAATACACGGAGGTGGTACACTGCATTGAGATAACTACGACCAATCATAGATTATTTACATACTGGAAAGTAAATGTTTCATCTATCATATATAATTGGTGCCGAAAGAAGATGAATTGGTATCATATTCATAGTATTCCGATACAATATATACCCAATATCTTATCAGTATTGTGGCTTTGCCTAACCCTGAATAAACCTCTTATCATCTATGTGTTTAGCGAATGCAGCACTTCGATGCACACCCCCGCACGCACACATATGATGTAGCGTGGTACTTTCAACGACAAGATTATTATCTTTCTAGGAACTTCCATTGTTCAGTAACCAACCTTACCGACCTTTCTTGACGACACCCTTTGCTAACAAAAGATTCTCAGCGTCTCAGATTAAGAGCTCTACCTTAAACAATAGCCGCAGCTGCGTCTAAGGTCAACACCTGCACATTATCGCCCGACGCCTCAACCGAGGCGACCCAACTTCCAAATATTCCTGATTGGCAACCCTTGTAAATATATCTGTATAATATGTGTCTGGCAATACTCCGAGCTTTGCTGAGGGCTTGCCATGTATGTAGTAGTTAGACCTATACTAAGAGAATTAAAGCCTTGAACTTCACCCGAGTTTCTTTCACCGCCAATTCCAAATGTAGAGTGCCACAACCTACAAACCTAACCCAGTGTAATCAACCCTGCACACACACACACACACACACACACACACACACACACACACGTGTGTGTGTGTGTGTGTGTGTGTGTGTGTGTGTGTGTGTGTGTGTGTGTGTGTGTGTGTGTGTGTGTGTACAGTATGCATATATGCGTCTGTATAAATCGATGCAACGGGTCAGCAGTAATTATAGCGATAACTTGATCGAGATAGTTGTTTATCCCATTTGCTCCCAGGTGTTCCCTTGACTGATTAGAATCGTCGGCTGTTTGCCAGAACAAAATCTCTCTCTCTCTCTCTCTCTCTCTCTCTCTCTCTCTCTCTCTCTCTCTCTCTCTCTCTCTCTCTCTCTCTCTCTCTCTCTCTCTCTTCTTTAGTTCAAATCAAACTACGTAAAGTTTGTTTTGAATTCTGTTAAGACTTTCAGACGTAATTTACCTTTTCTAAAAATTCACATATTTGTGTTGAACATTTACGAGTGTGAGTGCTTGTTTACACGTAACCTTTATATTCAAATGTGTGGTTGTGTAGTGCCGCCACTGACACTCAAAAAAATATCTAGTGCCAAAATTACACAGCTGCCGCAAAAATATGAAATTAATGAATGGATAGGCGAGATATTTATGACGACTTTATAAAACAATGTTCCTTCAAGAGCACTACTTGCGAGGAAAATCAAATACATCTATATAATTATTTTAGTAGTAATCGCTGCCACCACCCAAAACTCCTACACATGAATATAATTTGACTTTGTTCATTCTTGAACAAACACTATTATATTCCATTGCCCCCCCCCCCAACCTTTATGGCCGTTTTGATATTATTTATAGCAGCGGTAGCCAGGTTAGGTAAATTGAAGGAAAATTTCAAGTTTCAATCAGTTAAGTATCAAATTGTAATAAAAATAGAACAAAAGTGTATATAGGTCTTATATTCAATATCATAGTAGACACAATTGATTTAAGATTATTAGACCTGAACTAAAACCCATCCTGGATGATTATCTTAGAAACAATGATGTACTAGGTAGCGTGTTATATAATTCAACGCCTAATGGCGTAGTTAGGTTATATAATTCAACGCCTAATGGCGTAATAGGAGACATGAGTTTTACCATCTGACCCTCTGGCTACCTGTCCAATGTTTATCTCACCTACGCCTAACCTAACCTCAAAAGATACTTAATCTTTGGGAGAGAGCACTCTTTACCACAATTCCTTCCACACTCTATTATATGCCTATAATCTATTACAAAGATTTATTCTCTGTTACTAGCACCACGCACGATTTTTTCGTGTATGTGTTTCTATTGTATATTTATACTCCCTCTTCCCCCCTGGTCGGGAGGAAGGTCTGGGTTAGCACTCATATGATTAACTTACAATATCATAAAAAGTTTATATTCATCTATACTCAATGAATCCTTTCAGAAAAGCTGACACATTCCTGGTCGTGAGGAGGGTCTGGATTACTATTATTTTTCAAACGCAATACCCATCTATGCCCCTGAGTGTTCGTATCCCTAGGTAAAACCCCGACTAGTACCTCGTACTATAAGTCAAGACTCCGTTATCTCGTTTCTTGATATAATATCTAGATATTATAAACCCCCTAAATTATTCCTCTAATGGAATCTTCAACTAGAATTTGGGAATTTTTCTTAGTCTCCTAAATCTGAAGTTCCTAGTTTATGTTACACACACACACACATACACACACACACACACACACACACACACACACACACACACACACACACACAAGTTGGAACAAGTTAGATGAGAAAGTGGTGTGTGCAAAAACAATACATGAATTTAAAAATAGTTTAGATAAAATGAGATATGAAGACGGTACCCCACGAGCATAGCTCCCCTTCCCGTAAAATACAACTAGGTAAATACAAAACACATATATATACATATATATATATATATATATATATATATATATACATATATGTATGTATATATACATATATATATATATATATATATATATATATATATGAAAAAGGTGGAAAAAGAGTCAGGGGTCTCGTTTCGAGTCTATTCCTGACCGGTTTGGCTTGTAGCTTCTTCCTCTGAAGAAGCTACAACCAAAACCGGTCGGGAATAAACTCGGAACGAGACCCGTGACTCTCTTTTTCCACCTTTTTCAACTTGTCACAATCTCTCTCTCTCTCTCTCTCTCTCTCTCTCTATATATATATATATATATATATATATATATATATATATATATGTGTGTGTGTGTGTGTGTGTGTGTGTGTGTGTGTGTGTGTGTGTGTATGTGTGTGTGTTGTGTGTATACATATATATATATATAATATATATATATATATTATATATATATATATATATATATACACACACACACAACGGACACACCAGTACGTGTATTAACAACGCAGCCGGACTCAAGATGGCTGACTGATTAATTGATTGATATATATATGTATATATATATATATATATATATATATATATATATATATATATATATACAAACATGACAGAATTGAATAGACACCAAGAAAAGTACATTTCTGCTCTTATTTAATACTTAATGTTTATTCAAATTTACCTAATATGTTATATTTACCTAGATTTATGCTTGAGATTACATACAAGATTAACCAAGCATACCACCAACCAAAGGAGCAGTAGACCTATCTGACTTTCAGCTAGGTCGTGTTGTGGGTCAACATGAAGGTGGACTTAGTCAACGCAAAATATCTGAAAATCTGTCAATACCCCTTTCTGCTGTCAATAGAGTGATCGTACAACACCAGAAAGGGCAAGAAGGGCACAAAAATCATTCAGGTCGTCCCGGGCCCTCAGAAAGAACCTAGCGTCTTGTAAAATGAAATGTCGAATAGGATCCACGTTTCAAGGCCTCTGACATAGCAGCACAAGCTGATGTCAATCCCAGAACAGCTGTCAGGTATTTCCACAAGCTGGATTACTATGGCAGAGCTGCAAGAAGGAAACCACTCCTTCGTCCAGCCAATATGAAGTACAGAAAAGATTGGGCTGTTGAGATGGTGGAAAGACCTGTAGCCTTTTGGAGCACTGTCATTTTCTTTGGTGAGCCACGATTCGCATTATTTTTTGACAGTGTGTTGGTCTGGAGACTCTGTAGTCAAAAGTTTGACCTCAAAAGACTACAGCCAACAGTGAAACATGGGAGCATTTCAATAATGATGTGAGATGCAATTTGGAGTGATGGTCGATCAGAATTTGTGGAGTGTCAAGGAAATATCACTTCAGGTAAATATGATTCTATATTAAAGAAAGGACTCATTCCTATATTCTCCAGTGGTAGAATGAGAAAAAATGTCTTCCTATTTATGGAAGATGGAGCTCCTTATCACACTGCTCAAGCAACACAAAATTGGTTGAGCCAAAATGGGATCATGAAACTTCCATGGCCAAGTCAGTCCCCGGATATGAACCCTATTGAGAACCTCTGGGGCATATTAGACCAATATCTTCGCAAAAAGAACAGAAAGCCATCTTCAAAGCCCGAACTCTTAGGATTACTACGGGAAACATGGAAAGAAATCCCTCAAGATGATATTCGTGAACTAATCACTAACATACCTAGAAGGGTCCTTCTATTGAAAAAAGCAATAGAGATGTCAACCAAGTATTAGTTATTCATATAGAGACCATTTATAAGCACTTTAATTGTATCAATTGCTTGTTTGATCAATTAAACGGCTTCTCCAGCACTCAGACTTTGTCTCTCCCAGTAATGTAGATAGAGCTCCACATCAACATCTGGCGGCAGCAAGGAATTTCCACGCAACAACTCTACCATTCTTCCTAAGCAACAATTCTACGACAGCGACTCGATTGAACATAGCCATCTACGATCTTCGCTGAAATCAAGCATCACACACAAGGACATCTCTCTCTCCCCAGCATCACCAAGCATCATACTTACAAGGAAACTCCTCTTAGCTGCATCGTCCAGCACCCTACTACGAAGCACCGCTGCATTGCTTCACTGCATCCTTCAGAATCGACTACGAAGGAAACCCTCTTCGCGGAATTTTCCAGCATCTACTACGAGGAAAACCCTTTCCGGCATTCTCCAGCATCCACGACGTCCGTCGCCTCCACGCCGACACCGAGACGAGTCTGACGACCTCCTACTTATCGCATCGCGCTCCACACGTCACTACAACAACGCTCCAACGATCATTTTCTGTGAGTAAACACTACAAAGCTCCAACGATCATCTTCTGTGAGTAAACACAACAAAGCTCCAACGATCATCTTCTGTGCGCCAACGATCGTCGCGGTATCAACAGTCAACACCCCTCCCCTACCCCATGCATTTACCTTCACAAGATCTCCATCTCCTTTTCCCTTAGTTATTTTACTTATATCACTCATATATATATATATATATATATATATACATATATTTTTTTTCAACTCACAAACTAAATACACTGTACTATCCACCCTTCTGCAGCACCTTCATCTACTAACACTACGACATCATCTTGGGTAAGTAGATAACATTCCGTTCTCATTATCACCTAGGAACAACACGGTTTCGACCCATTTCTCTGATACTTGTATTTTTGTACATGAACTTGTCCAATCCCATCTCTGACTCGACATACCGACCCTGTACACGAAGTTTCTCTGCACTCAATTCAAATACACCAAACATGTCCCCTCCTTCTACTAACAACTCTTCAGAAAATTCACCTGCTACTCAAAACACCATGACAACACAAAACCTTATCACCGTAGTCAAGGATGAGACAACATTACCTCTCTTTAACGGCAAGAACATTCCTGTACACAATTTCCTCTCTGAGGTTGAATCAGAGATAACACGAAGAAACATCACAGACAACAAAGGCAAAATAAGCATCTTAACATCCAAAATAGACAAGAACAACACATTAGCTGGTGACTTCATTCAGTCTAATTTATTTGAGGAAACCACAGATTATCAGAAATTTGTACAGAACGTTAAAAAGTCCTTTGCTGCATTTGTGCCTATTGGAACACTTTCCCACTATACTCTTTGGCAAAAACTTACAATCATGGCCCACACAACACGAAAGAAAAATCTTTCAAAATAGCTTTAACGTTTAAAAGTGAACTCAGAGAAAGCCTCAAAAACTCATACTGGGTCTCAGACAACAAAATACCATTGAAAGATGTAGTCTCACTCATGGCATACTTTCAACTACTATCCCAATTACACCCAGACACACTCCAGAAAGCTAGCACAATTCCATTCACACCAGGTATCACACTAGGCGAATTCTCCAGGAAATTTTCTAACACAGACAAAGCTATCACTCAGATACAGAGCCAGTCAGTACCCATCGTACCCACACACACACAAACCCAGGTCACACGGCCCCCTCACATAACACAAGATCAAGACATACATCTCGCACGCGATATCGTTCACGCCGACGCTCTCCTTCAAGAACACAAATGTTTTGTACATACTGCCACAAACTAAGACACCTCGTTAACACGTGATACCATAGGTATCCGTCACACCCAGACAAACATTGCGATCATCACAGTACATGTTTTCACGCGAGTGATCGTTGCCGTGTGCTGCTAGCACGGAGACAACACAGACAAGGATCCCCAGATCGCTCTCCTGCAAGGCATTTACGTAACACATCTCCTGCAAGGCATCCACGTAACACATCTTCTTTGTGACTACAGAATACAAAGACTTAGTGCACACCAAGGACAGTTACTCCATACCCAGATATCAAATCATCAACTCTAATTGTACATACCCTGGATATCCCAAACGTATCTTCCCATTCCTTAACTTTCAATCCTACGTCTAGCAACACCAAAGTGACAATCTTTCTCGACACGGGTTCTCCAGTTAAGATCAGGTCAGTACACAGTTTCCACAAATTCCGCACTAAAATTAACGTGTCACCATTTTGGAACCAACCTTGGCAATGTAGACGGCATACAATTCACTATCATTGGTAAATTCCCCCTAGACATTAGCTTCAAAGATGAGTGCCCAGCCATCCCAGTTACCACCTACGTAGCTGATGTTTACTTTCCTGCTGATATCCTCATAGGCTTAACATTGATGAAGCATCATAACATAATCATTTACCCTGCTCAAAATAGCATAATTTATGCACATCATTTCCTCCCTGCATTTCCATCAGCAACTTCCCACAGAATCAACCATATCAACGTGGCCGAGCAGCCAGAACATTATTTAACATCAGTTAATTCTAGCCCCCCATTCAAATTCACTCTGCTTTATCACACGAGGATGCACCAGCTGCTAGCACAAATGGTACCGCCACCCAAACAACTTCCCACAACTCTAACTGTTACTTTACTGACAGCTGTGACCTTGCGTTCCAAACGTAACCCCTCCCGCATGTTGTCACATATATCCCATATATGTAAGGTTGAAATATAATTATTACTTTGGATAAAAAGGCGTCATTTGCAACGTATGTGAGTGTGCCTTTCGGAGAACGCGTAGAGAGAAACGTTAGGATACAATTAGGTGTTTGTTCCTTGCTTTACATAACACTTCCCGCCCGTCCAGCGCAGAACATTTCGGCTGACTTGGCCAATTAGGTTCAATCTCCATAGACGCTAATCCTAAGGGCCAATCCGAGGTAATTTTTGGTAGAAGAAACAGGCGCCTTAGGGCGTGTCAGACAGTCAGTTTAGGGTACTAGGTGCCATGTAGTGGACGTACCGCCTCGGGTAGGAATGTCGGCTGATGTAAGTCCTCTATACTCCCCAGTTTAGTTAACATAATTAACTCAGCTAGAAATTCATTTAGGTGTTATGTAACGTCTATGGCAGTGACGCGGGAAGCCTAGACCGTTATTCTCGTGGTAATTATTTCTCTTTCACCCCCCGTTAAAAGCTATTTCGAGCGGGAATCTTCTGTTTGAAATTTGTTACTCAATTGTATGTCCTTGTTTGCAATCACTCTTGTAATCCTACTAACTTTCCTTTTTTTTTTTTTTTTTTTTTTACTTTTCACGATACAAAAAGTAAATGGCGGCCACATACTGAGTTACCCAAAGACATAGGGTCTTGGGAACTCATTCATTCAATCTTAAAATTCTTACTATATGTTACGAGTCAGAAGTGAACGAGATTCGTAACAATGTCCAAATCAACAAAACTCAGGAAAAAAAAAACACCCAGTAAATACCGTTCATCTTTCACCACCTGAGGACACCTGCTTGCCCCTCCTAGAGGAATTCAACAACAAATCAACTTCAGTCTCGGAAATGTTATCTACATTCAAACACACCCATGCAGTGCTCATCAGAACAAAGATGTTGTTCCCTCGTGAATATACAAAAATACACATACGAGTTTTCCAAGCACAAGACACCGATGTACTCTGTATGCCAGAACCTTTACGTGATTATTGTTGGCGACATGTTGAAAAACAATAATCACCGCATAAACTGGGACGAGGCTAAAATCATTTTCAAATCAAAATGTAGTTATAAAAGGAAAATCATTGAATCTTCCTTAATTAAACAATTCCCTAATTTTAACATTTCAAAAGGACAATGGTCACCTGATTATATAACCACCTTGGCAGTTAACAAATTACTTCCTTCTATTGTAAAAGCGGAAGACTTGCCACAAAGCCCGCGCAGCAATATAGACGCCACCTGATATGTCATGTCCATGTTCCCTCACTCCACTTCTCTCCGCTGTATATAAGATATGTGTTTTCTATTGTCTTTGTATTCCGCTTGAAGAGAAGTACAGCAAGTGATCGAAATATACGGAAATCTTTATTTCCTTTCTTTTCTTAAATCCAATCAACAGTGGGTTTTTAGTACATATATATACATTGATGATTTCCTTGTTAATCTAAATTCACTGGTACCCTCCATTAACTTCACTCTTGAGATAGAAAATAACAACAATTTGCCCTTTTTAGATGTTGAAATAATTAGAGATAATGGTACTCTGAAAACTAAAGTCTATAGAAAACCTACCAATATTCTTTCCTATGTTCATTTTTATTCCAATCACCACATCAATGTAAAAAATCAGTTTTTATTTCCATGTACTTGAGAGCTTACAGGATTTCAGATCCTGAATTTATTGATGATGAATTTAGAACTATCCGGAATATTGGGGAAAAGTTAAAATATCCAATTCATATTCTTAATCAATGTCACAACACCGCCAAGAAACCCTTTCACAAAGCTTGCAATCAAGAACTAGGAAACCATAAACAACTAAATACACTTGTCCTTTCTTTTCATGAAAATTTTCTTAGTATTGTTAACCTACTCAAAAAATTGGATATCAAAGTAGCCTTTAAATATGACCACACCATTAAGAAAACTTTAATTAAGAACAGCCCTCCTAACAACAATGGTGTGGTCTATAAAATTCCTTGCCAAGATTGTAATAAATTTTATATTGGACAAACTGGGAAAAACTTGGAAACAAGGATTTCCCAACATAAATATAGTGTGAGATCTGCCCAGAAAAACAATGCGCTATTATAACATAAATCATTAAACAACCATCATATTGATTGGTCTAAGGTAACAATTTTAGCTAAAGGAAAAAGCTTGCAAGAAAGAAATATAATAGAATGTTGCTTAATATCAGGCACGTTTGACAAAAATATAAACTTAAGCTATGGTCATTTTAAATGTGATAAATTGATAACCCAAATGGTTACCGAGATCTTTCCGCCAGATTGACCCTTATGTGCTGGTTAGGTCGATAGGGGTAAGGTCATCCCCCCTCCTCACATTGTATTGTCTCCCCCCTTCCCCCCTATGGTTGCCACCTGATACTTATATTTAAACCCTACTCTGTATCTCTGTCATTTAGTCTGAAGATGTAATATACGAAAGTACTTACTGTCTACAAGTTTCCTTTCTCCTGTGGTTATTTTGCATATATATATATATATATATATATATATATATATATATATGTATATATACATATATAAATATATACGGTATATACCAAGGACTATTATTATACAGGACGAGCGCACCCAGATCCCTGGGTCCGCTAGCGGAGGCCATTGCTTTCTTTGTAACCTAACATTTTATATCGGACAAATATATCAAAACTAGAAACCTAACATTGTATATAGGACAAATATATCAACTATTGACTTATTCAATGCAGTATAAGTTAATGTAAACTTTTATAGTGAAATAAGAAACTATTTTTAAGGCACTGTTATGCTTTGAAATGCCAATTTTAGCTGGACTTGACAGGTATTATTGTATGAGGTCAGTGGACACCAGGTTTGGCGATTTTTTTTTTCTTTTCTTTTTTTTTTCTTTTATGTAAAAAATCGAGCTTTTTTATTTAAAACAGATTTATTTGATTTATATTTTTTTTTTTTTTTTTTTTTTTTGTATATTTTAAATATTGTGGAATTCCTATCTGATATGCGATCTGATTGCTATAGGAAATCTTTAGTATATCAATATAAGGAGCAGTGTATACATGTATACAAGGAACGGTATAAGCCGTATGTGAGGACGGTATGCTCAGGTTCATTCGATTCCTCCAAGACTTTTCTCATCTTGGTGACATTTGCTGCATTGTCTGTCACAACACTTCCAATGTGACAACCAAAATCTTGTTCAGCCTTCTCGATCGAATTTTGTACAAGTTGTAGAAGATATTCAGCAGTGTGAGGTTTCCCCGATGTGTCTATTGTATCAACTAAATAAATCTGACCAGTGGATGTTGTCAGAGTGACACATATTATGGGCTCATTATGGATGTTAGACCACCCATAAATTGAAAGACATACAGTTTCATTATTCAGGTCATCTGCACACTTTTTGTATTCCTTTTCATACACAAGATCCAAGTACTTATCAGCAATATTTTTTCTGGATGGAGGAATATAACCTGGCCTCAGGTTCTGAACCATCTTGAGAAACTGAGGATGCTGAACAAGACAAAATGGTGAATTTGTACCAAATATCATTCTTGCAACTTCTTTGTCGAAACTTTCCTTTTGAGAGGCTGAAGTTTTTATGATAAATCTGTCCAGAGATGTTAATGACTTTCTTTTAGATAGAAATGATTTAGCAGAAGTGGCGCCTGTGCAGGAGTCTGATAGTGACCTTTTTAATGGTGGAGACAGGTTTGCAGATTATATTCACACAAGCCACTAAATTATTTGGAAATAATTAACAGGATATGAAATAGGTGAGCTTGGAATTCAGCCCACACAGGATTCAGTCCACTTTTAAATTCACTAAAAATAATGGGTTAGTTGGGTTAGGTTAGGCTAGATCCCTTTGGGCTGAATCCCATGTGGGCTGAATTCCAATGGAACCTATGAAATATATTACAAATGTTGAATAGAAATAAATAACAATCATCTAGGCCCCAAAGTTGAGTGGATACCGTATATTATAGTGATATACCGGGTAATCATTACCCAAATTTAGAAGTAATGAAGTTGAAGTATCATCTCTTTAGGCCTTCACATTTTTATTGCACATGCTCTCCATTGTTCACCAAATTTATATAGTTGCGTATGAAAAGGGAGAAATGCACACAATATAAGTAAAATTATTTACCTGGGTCATCAATTTCTTCTGTATGCTGTGGCTGACCTTGGCATTTATCTCTGTGAGATTTTAATCTTGACACAATGCCCTGTAGTTCCTGGCTGCAGTCTTTGCATTTAGCTCGGTACCCTTTGCCAGAAGCTGTTGGTAGTTTTTCAAAATAATTCCAGACAGGATAATTTTTTCTGCCTGAAAGAACCACTCTGCCAGGTCCAGAAGACATCCTGGTTGATTCCAAAACAACAACTGACTCAGTGAGAAGCTGCTTACCTAGAACAAGTTTCAACAAGAATCTTGTTGAAACTTGTTGTGGGCTGCACAGTAATACAGTACATACTACATGTAGGCTTATACTGTTCCTTGTATATTTGTGGCAAGTCTATATAACACTGCTCCTTATATTGATATGCTAAAAATGTCCTTTAGTAATCAGATCGCATATCAGATAGCAATCCCACAATATTTAAAATCTATGTATATAAAAAAATAAAGTTTTCCAGTTTTGAAAATTTCCTGGCGTTTTTATGACCACCTTCCGAAATCCGGCAAAAATGTCCCATTGTGTAAGGATTCTGATTGGCTGAGAGAGTAGTGACGTCACGGCAACGGAGACAACTGATTGGTCGAGAGTGGTGACGTCATGGCAATGGAGACGACTGATTGGACGAGAACACTGACGTCACGGCAACGGAGACGATTGATTGGCCACGAGCGAAGGGCAGGAAACACAAGAATAAGTTTCCCCAACTTTACGCCTCACTCAAAAAACCTCAGTAACAGCCACAATTAAGAGATTCCATAGGAAAATATTGGGGTTCAACAATATTCATGAGTAATTTTTATTGCCTTTATGATCAACCTAACGAGAAAGAGAAAGAGAGAGAGAGACGACGGGAGAATTTGACGACAACGTCGGGAGACTTTGACGACCCCTTTTGGAGACTCAAGACTCCTTCGGGAGATTTTGAAGACTCCTTCGTAAATCCCGCGGAATTTCCACGGGCCTGCTAGAGAGAGACGACGGGAGAATTTGACGACAACGTCGGGAGACTTTGACGACTTCTTTTGGAGAATGAAGATTCCTTCGGGAGATTTTGAAGACTCCTTCGTAATATTTCAAAGTTGAATAACCGTGGAATTTCTGCGGGTCCTATGTGACATGACAAATGATTAAAAAAAAAATTATTGCCTTTATGATTGACCTAACGAGAAGGAGAAAGAGAGAGAGAGAGAGACGAGGGGAGAATTTGACGACAACGTCGGGAGACTTAGACGACTCCTTTTGGAGACTGAAGACTCCTTCGGGAGATTTTGAAGACTCCTTCGTAAATCCCGTGGAATTTCCATTTATTCAAAGCTTAACGTGTGACGTCATGTCGCGTTGCTTTCTGAGCTCCTAACAGAACTTCACGAAAATAAGTAGATAAATAAATAAATACACAAATAAATAAACAGTATTCAAACGTCTATACAAGTTTAATCATAGGTTACATGAAGATAATCAAATGTCTATAAATGTTTATTGTGACATGACATAAACGATTCAAAAAATTTATTGCCTTTATGATTGACCTAACGAAAAAGAGAAAGAGAGAGAGAGAGAGAGAGAGAGAGAGAGAGAGAGAGAGAGAGAATTTGACGACAACGTCGGGAGACTTTGACGACTCCTTTTGGAGACTGAAGACTCCTTCAGGAGATTTTGAAGACTCCTTCGTAATACTTCAAAGTTGAATAACCGTGGAATTTCTGCGGGTGACATAACATAAACGATTAAAAAAATGTATTGCCTTTATGATTGACCTAACGAGAAAGAGAGAGAGAGAGAGAGAGAGAGAGAGAGAGAGAGACGACGGAGAATTTGACGTCGGGAGACTTTGACGACTCCTTTTGGAGACTGGAGACTCCTTCGGAAGATTTTGAAGACTCCTTCGTAATATGTTACGAAATAGCAAAAATTATATGTACTCTGATGAAGAGTACGATCTCATAATATATTTCGACAGAGAAATTAAAGAGGAAGAATCGGAAAAGTTTATGAATCATTATTTTGCAGGATACAAGAATTTTACTATGGTGGTAAAAGCCGTCTCGAGGAATACCAAAAGTATTACATCGATCGGAAATACAATGATTATATAAAAAAAAACCGCAAACTCAAGGAAAAACAGTTTTTTAAAAGGGTTAGAGAAGCCCATACAGTCAGAAAAAAACGTTATTTTTGCCAGTATAACATAAGTTTTAGTTGTTCTCTAGCATATTCCCGCGTGACGTCACGTCGCACGGTCCTGAAAACATTTCACATAATTATACTAAAATGGGTATAATTCACCCATGACATTGGGTTATTTTAATGAAAAAATGTTATAAAAACCTAATTTATGAAGAAGTTAAAGATTAAGCATGATTTTTGTCAGTCTATCATAATTTTTAATTGTCTAACATATTCCCGTGTGACGTCATGTCGCGCGGTCGTGAAAACATTTCACATAGTTACACTAATTCACCCATGAAATTTGGCTATTTTAATGGGAAAATATTATAGAAACCTAATTCATTGTGAGGAAAAATATTAAGCGTTATTTTTGCCAGTATAACATAAGTTTTAGTTGTTCACTAGCATATTCCCGCGTGACGTCACGTCGCACGGTCCTGAAATCATTTCACATAATTACACTAAAATGGGCATAATTCACCCATGACATTGGGTTATTTTAATGAATAAATAAAAATCTAATTTATTATGAAGAATAAAAGATTAAGCATGGTTTTTGTCAGTCTAGCATGATTTTAGTTGTCTAACATATTCCCGTGTGACGTCATGTCGCGCGGTCGTGAAAACATTTCACACATTTATACTAAAATGGGCATAAACGTCCCATTGTGTTAGGATATTTTTATAGCTACCATATACCATATCAAGCGTTGCTGCAATGGATGAACGTGGTTTAAAGAGTAGAGTACAGAGAAAGAGGAGGTTTAACCACTTTTGGGCCTGGGTTACGAAGACGAAGAAGTACCCAAAAGAAAGTGTGCAGAAAAAATATGCTCTTCGTAGAGAATTGACCAAGGAGCACAAGAATGAGTTTCCCCAACTTTACGCCTCACTCAAAAAAAAATTAGTAACAGCTACAATTAAGAGATTCCATAGGAAAATATTGGGGCTCAACAATATGTTACGAAATAACAAAAATTACGTGTACTCTGATGAAGAGTACGATCTCATAATAGATTTCGACGGAGAAATTAAAGAGGAAGAATCGGAAAAATTTATGAAACATTATCTTGCAGGATACAAGAATTTTACTAAGAGTGGTGGCAAAAGCTGTCACGAGGAATACCAAAAGTATTACATCGATCGGAAATACAATTATTATATAAAAAAAACGCAAACTCATGGAAAAACAGTTTTTTAAAAGGGCTACAGAAGTGAGAAAATGTGAAGAGAGGAGGAAAAAGGAACATATGGAAAAGGAACGGGAAGCCGATAGAGCCCGTAATAAAGAAGACAAGGAACGCAAGAAAGGGGAAAGTGAAGCCGATAGAGCCCGTAAAAAAGAAGACAAGGAACGCAGAAAAAGGGAAAGGGAAGCCGATAGAGCCCGTAAAAAAGATGAAATAGCAAAAAGAAAGGAGCAAAATAAAGCAAAAAAGTTGAAAAGGGCCAAGGAAGTGCAAATTCGGAAACGGATTAGGGAGTTAGAAAAAAACAGGGAATAACAGTGAAGTTAACCGATGATGAACAAGCCACGTTAGAAGAATTAAGGCAGGAGAGGAAAGAAAAGCATATCATTAGTGAAATTGCTCAAACTACCAAGGATTTGACCGGTAAGTTACGTGAAGATAGAGTTATTTGTCATAGCGTTGATAAATTCGGTGCTTTTCGATGTAAACTGTGCGACGCGTTGCTTTGGGCGAAGGAAAACAGGATGTTGTGTTGTTCTTTTGGACAAGCCATTTTCGAGAACTTAGCTCCTTTGACCGGAGAATTATTAGAACTTTATAGTAGCCAGACTCCCCTTTCGGAAAAGTTTTTTCAAATATCATTGCGTTTAACCGCCTTTTTTGCTTTACTTCCTTTGTGACACCCACCATATTACAAGATCCCTCTGAAAAATCGTTTGTTTATAAAATTAGGGGTAATGACAGAAGGGATGAAAATAGAAAACTTAAAAAAATCAGAAAACGGTATCGGTGACATGGAAATAAAGGATTGCGGGCAAGCGAAGGCAAGTTTTCGTGTTGGCCAAGTAATTACTGGCAAAAACAAGAAGAGTTCCTGGATTTGTATTTCTATTATGATCAGGAACAACAAATAAAATTGCGCACCCAACAAGTTACAAAGAATATAAACTATAAAAATAAAACCGTAGAATGGTAAAAGAAAATGCAAGCTAGACGTGAAAAAGAGTTAAGGGAAATAGAGGATAACAAAAATATCGTAGAAGTTTTACAGAGATTCCTTTTGGCAAATAATAAGACAATTGGAGCTCTCTTGGCGGAATTTGAGAGTGCTAAGGAACTAATGGAGACTTATATGAAACAACAGGAAGTTATACCTGAGGTCGCAATAACATTAAAATCAGCTGAGGGGGTGAATACTAAGGAACACAAAGGTGTTTACAACTTGCCTACAGCGAAAGCTCAAGTAGGGGCTATAGTGGATTTGCAAACCTACGGGTTACCATACGTTCTCCCAAAGAAGATATGAAATATGATACCTTCATTCTAAGTCACACAAACTACTTTTACGATATATTCCAATATCCACTACTAATACCTCACGGAGATAAGGGTTATACGCACAATTTGAAAAGGCAAAAGAAGGTAAACGCACCGAGTATGGTAAAAGATTATCACCATGTATGTATTACGCAAACTTTTACATGGAAAGAAAGGATGTCTTCAATTATTTGACTAAAGGACGCATGCTTTTTCAGCAATTTGTCGTAGATAATTACGTTAAAGTAGAATCACACAGACTATGCTTTATAATTTACAACCAGGCATCTATACGCAGAGAAAGGTGTGACATATTAAAGGCGGACGTTGCGTCAGCCAAAGAAAGGGGCCAAAGAATTATAATCCCACCAACTTTTGTGGGCGGTCCGCGTTACATGAAACAGCGCCAGCAGGATGCATTGGCGTTTGTAACACACTACGGGACTCCAGATTTCTTTATTACGTTTACGATGAACCCAAAATGGGAAGAGCTGCGGGCAGCTGTCGTAGAAATGAAAGGGAATCCAAATACCGGCTGCTGCGATAGACCCGATTTGGTTAGTCGGGTGTTTAAGTTAAATGTAGAGGCTTTAATAGATGATTTGACTATAAATCACATTTTTGGCAGAGTTAAATCATTTCTATACAGCACTGAATGGCAAAAACGAGGTCTGCCTCACGTTCACATTCTTTTATGGATGGAATATAGGGTAACAGCGGAATTTGTCGATGAAATCATATGTGCCGAAATTCCCGATAAAGAAAAGGAGCCCAGATTGTACGAGATCGTAACAACTTGCATGATTCATGGGCCTTGCATCGGCTTTGATGAAAATAACGTTTGTTGTAAGGAAAGGTTAAAGAAGAATGGTGTTTGTGGTAAAAACTTTCCAAAACCATGTCGGAATGATATATTATTTGGAAATAACGGCTATCCCCAATACAGGCGTCGTGCTCCAGGAGAGGGAGGCTTTACGTTCGAACGTAAGATCAAAGGAAAGAACATTACTGTGGATAATTCCTGGGTCGTACCCTATAATCCTTATTTATGCCTAAAATACAACGCTCACATCAACGTGGAGTGTTCGAACTCCATCAAGTGCATAGCGTACGTCACAAAGTACGTAAACAAGGGGTGTGATAAGATTCTATACACCAAACATAAGGAAGGCGAGCCGGTAAACGAAGTACGTAACTACCTCGAGGCAAGGTACATAAACGCAAACGAAGCTACTTGGAAGATCTTCAAGTTCCCAATCCATAGGAGCTTCCCACCGATTACTTCGCTCGATTTGCACTTGGAAAATGAGAATGAAATTTATTACAGGGAAACTGATTTGGAGCACAAGATCAGCGAACAAGCAAATCAAGATACCCAATTAACAGCATTTTTCAAGCTTTGCAAAACGAACGAGTTTGCTAAAACCCTGTATTACCCCGAAGTTCCAAGTCACTTTGTGTACGATGAAGACAAGCACACGTGGGATGAGAGGATGACAAAAACTTCATCTTTGGGGCGTATGCGAGCCGTCGACACTAAGACGGTTGAATTATTTTACCTCAGAATGCTCCTGACACACAAGAAAGGTCCTACGGGTTACACAGATCTGCGTACAGTAGACGGGGTCCTTTACGATACCTTTCGGGAAGCCGTAAAAGCGATGGGTTTGTTGAATGACGAGGAAACGTGGAAGAAAACTATAATTGAAATTATAAACCACACCAATGATCGATCGCAATTGCGTGCTACATATGCAAGTATGTTGGTGTTCTCTGATTTGGAAGACCAATCGGATATCTGGAAAGAAACGAGGGACTTATTTGCGAGCGATTTCTTAAGAAGTTCGGGTTTAGACGAATACAATGACGAAATCTACTTAGATGCGCTCGATGACATACAACAACAGGTTTGGAACTGTGGTGGTGGTGAGATAAGAGCTTATGGATTGCCTCCTTCAAGGGGGAAAGAGAAAACCTCAAGTGTAATTAGACGCGAAAAAGCTTATAATACCGATAGATTGAAAGAAGAGGTTTCAGGAAATATTGTATTACTTAACAAGGAACAGCGTGCTATTTACGATGCCGTAATGGAGTGTGTAAATAACAGGCGCTCTGGTGGTTTTTTCCTCAATGCCCCTGGCGGGAAGGGGAAATCGTTTGTGTTGAACCTGTTATTGGATACTGTGCGTGCAAATAGTGAAATAGCATTAGCTGTTGCTTCCTCGGGTATTGCTGCTACAGTTTTACACGGAGGCCGAACGGCCCATAGTATGTTCAAAATTCCAATAATGGAGCACAATGAAGTGAAACCGTGTAGCATTAAGCTAAATTCGGAGCTTGCAAGGCTGATTAAGATGACTTCACTTATAGTTTGGGACGAAGTGGTGATGACTAACAAAAATAAAATAACTGCATTGGATTGCACTGCTAAAGACATAACGGGTAACAAACATTGTTTTATGGGTGGCATTCCGTTCGTGTGTGCGGGTGATTTTCGACAGATTTTGCCCGTCATCAGAGGCGGAGGTAAGAATGAAGAGTTGAAGTATAACATCAAGAACGCGATTTTCTGGGAGGATTTACGTAAGTTCAAATTAGTACAAAATGTTAGATTGAAGGCTGAGGATAAAGAAAACAGGACATTCGCAGAAAATTTGTTGGCATGATTGGCATGGGTGAAACAGGTAGATTTAGGTTTCCAAAGAAATTTGGTATTTTGGTCAGAACAAGGGATGATGTAATCGAAAAGGTCTACGAAGAGCTCGAAGCTAACGCCAACAGCTATCTATATTTCCAAAAAGAGCCATAATATGTCCTAGAAACGAAGACGTGGATTACATAAATGAGGTGATCTATGAAAGAATCAAAGGTGATGAACATATATACAGGAGTGAGGATAAACCGATCGGAAACGATGAAATTGAAATTCAAACTTCGGTATATAACAAAATTAATTCTCTTTCTGTTCCGTTACATGAGTTGAAACTAAAGGTAGGATGCGTTATCATGATAATGCGAAACCTATGTCCACCTAAACTTTGTAAAGGTACCCGTATCATGGTTACGAATCTGGCAAAGAACATAATTGTCGGGAATATTTTAGGTGGGGTGTTTAACGGTGTTCAGGTCGTTATTCCAAGGATTTCCCTAGCATCCAACGATACACCCGTCAACTTCTCCCGAAGACAATTCCCCGTCAAATTAAGATTTGCTATGACAATTAATAAGTCGCAAGGGCAAACTTTTGGCAAATGTGGGTTATTGTTGGATTCGTCCTATTGTTTTGCCCATGGACAGCTCTATGTGGCATGTTCAAGGGTTACAAACTGGGACTCATTAATTATCTTCCGAGGTTACCATAAGGTTAATGGTGAATGTGTGGTGAAAAATCCGGCAAGCGTGGTATATAAAGAATTTTTTTCGGACATGCCACCCATTAGGGAGGGAGAGTCTTTAGTGAAAGGTAAAGACAGCGAACAGGTAATTCCAGAAGAGGAACCTGAATTGGGAACCGTTAAGATTCCTGCTTCAGCTTATAATATTAGTGAAGAAGCCGCAACGGCAATGATCCTGCCTGATTAAGACTATGCCGTCGACGAATCAGAATCAGACACATCTGTCCCCCTTAAGGTTTGGAAAAGGACTTTCCAAGAAAAAGAAGAAATATCTCAACTCATATATATATATATATATATATATATATATATATATATATATATATAGATAGATAT
>NC_134783.1:6419253-6421753 GCF_046742065.1 Oratosquilla oratoria
CTCTCTCTCACACACACACACACACACACACACACACACACACACACACACACACACACACACACACACACACACACACACACACACACACACACACACACACACACACACACACACACACACACACACACACACACACACATACACACAGTGGTACAGTTCCCGGCTGCGACTACGGTGGTCCGGGTTCGAATCCCGCTCAGGGCTGAAATAATTTCAGTATCGCTGTGATGTGGGTCATTACTCCAACTCTCGTGGGCGGGGAGTTCGGGGTGTGTATGCGTGTAAGGTCACAGTATTACCCATAGATCGGTCATATATGAGCTCTGAGCTCTCACTCGGGAGGCAAATAGCTGTCGATCATGAGTCCAACACGTGATCCAAGACCATGGTGAATTACACACACACACACACACACACATTTTTCATGTTTATCTGTATAGACTGATAGATCAAAGAAACCAAAGATATTTAGATCTCTCACATCTGATGTGATAACGTGCGTAAAGGCAGTGAATAGGGAATGTGAATGGATGATACACCAGTGACGATGATTTGGACTGCTTCTCAAGTGGTAATATTCCTCTAATACTTTTCTTTCTTTTTCTTCGTATTTTTTTTCCTTCTTCTTCTTCTTCTTCTTCTTCTTCTTCTTCTTCTTCTTCTTCTTCTTCTTCTTCTTCTTCTTCTTTTACTTGCGTTTTGAGATATTGATCACAACCTTCTTCATAATTTATTTTTTCCTCTATCTTACTAAACTTGAGTGATACATTGAATAACATAGTTTCAATTTATACTTGTCCAAGAATTTCCTTTATCTCTTTCATCTCAATAATAGCACTGTGTATCCTAGATGATAATAAAAAAGATTTTTAATGACACTCATGACTTATAGCCAAAACAAATGGTAAATGGAACAAGTGTGTGGTCGACTGGACTCCGCAAGATGGTAAGCGTGGGGCAGAGACCAAACAGATGGAGAGTAGTCAAGTTGGCAGGAGTCAGGATTTAAATGGCAGAAGTTGGCAAGGACGTGAGACTCTTTGAAGAGGATGAGAGGCCTTTGTTAAGCAGTGGACCCTGCAATGACTATTCGTCCTTAGTTTCTACAAAATCCTTCGTCATACTTGTCGTTCAGCGGAAGAAACAGAGAGGCAAAGAGAGAAAGAGAGAGAGAGAGAGAGAGAGAGAGAGAGAGAGAGAGAGAGAGAGAGAGAGAGAGAGAGAGAGAGAGAGAGAGAGAGAGAGAGAGAGAGAGAAATGTGGAGGTGATACAGAGGGGGTTCAAGGTGAGCAGACGGATAGAATGCTAAGACAGTTTGGGCCTAATTATGGAAAGAAGGATTGAGGACGGACAAGCAAAAAGTGTGTGGAAAGCAGAAATAGATAACCCTGAAATACCGAGAATGAGGTGGATGGACGGGGTGAAGTGAGTATTAAAGGCAAGAGGAATGTCTGTCGAGCAATGCAGTGAATGCAAAAGTTAGGAATGAATAGATAATTACTGTAAATGAATGAAGAAATGATGTGGCCTGAGGGGATATTCTTCTTTTCCTTTATGTAAATCATTACGAGTGAATTAGAAGTGGGTTGGTTGTCATTTAATGAAAAACTGGGGACAATCCAGTTACGGCTAGGCACTACTGTGGAAGCGCTGTCTCCCTGCACTGCTTTTAAGCCTATATGTGTGGCGGGGATGAGGGAAGACCATTCATCCTCGAGATGCTGTGATGAAATGGACGACGAATTAGTATTGGATCGATGTGGGGTGGATATGTACTTTGACTTGGCCACCTCTTACAAAAAAGGAAGGGCATTTTGGTATGTGTGTACTTATACATGTGTACACACACGTGTGTGTGTGTGTGTGTGTGTGTGTGTGTGTGTGTGTGTGTGTGTGTGTGTGTGTGTGTGTGTGTGTGTGTGTGTGTGTGTGTGTGTGTGTGTGTGTGTGTGTGTGTGTGTGTGTGTGTGTGTGTGTGTGTGTGTGTGTGTGTGTGTGTGTGTGTGTGTGTGTGTGTGTGTGTGTGTGTGTGTGTGTGTGTGTGTGTGTGTGTGTGTGTGTGTGTGTGTGTGTGTGTGTGTGTGTGTGTGTGTGTGTGTGTGTGTGTGTGTGTGTGTGCGTGGATTGTTTTATTCCTAATACAGACAGTGGTCTTCATTCTTACGAAATCACGGTGTCATGAATCCTTCACGATTCAGAGAACAAACGTTTTATTTACCGCATTCAAGCCATCACTTTTCGTGAAGCAAGAGAACTGGTGCAAATTTAACAACTGGAATCCGTATAGCTGAATCATGATGGATTGTGCCGAGTTCTTAATGCCTGAAGAACCAAGTCAGAATCGTTATCCAGTGGAAAGTGTGCCTCCAAAGAACAACGGAGTTTTTGTAAAAAATGAGTCATGGCACTTACATGCCGTCTTACCCTCGCCAATCAATAGCGATTAGAACTACAAAGGCAGGGACTACATAAGGCAAAATACACATAAAAAATCTA
>NC_134783.1:6431753-6436753 GCF_046742065.1 Oratosquilla oratoria
GTATGAGGCCTTACTACCTGCGCCCTTTTTTTTTTGGGGGGGGGGTGTCGCTGTGCGTAAAACGAGCACATTACCCAAAGCCACACAGGGCTTCTGCATGACCTGAGAGATGCCCCTACACATAGAGATAGGTAATCAGCAGTAAATACAAATAAAAGCGAAATAGGTAAACACATGACTAAACAAGCAAATGCTTAAATAAGTAAATAAAATACAAATGTTAACTAGATGAATGAATGATTCAACACATGTGGCTATCACAAAGAAAATTGAGAATCAGACCGCCTGAAAATTGCCCAGCACATCGGGACCTTCCAAAAACACGCCAGATCTTTTCTTTCAAAAATTAGTGCGGAAAAGGAAAGCCATTTGGTCAATTCAGAAATACATTACGATCATGTACAAGTAGTTGTTCAGGAAAGTGCTCCTTGCATGCTATCCTTTAGTACGTGTGTGGAATTATTCTCCGCTAGATTAGCCCATTACGCTTCATTCTGTCTCTTTTTATATGAATGAAGGAATCCCTTCGACTTTTCCAATTTCGTCTCAACCTTTGGCCTCATCAGTGACCTTTTATGTAATACTGTGTGCGGCCAAGGGCTGAGATGCGAGGGTAGCATTTTCATCTCGTTAACCCTTTGGGCACCCAATTATACTCGTGCTACACTCTGCCTCAAGACGATTCTATCCAGCTGAGGGGAAGGAACCTTTTGAAGATAAAGGTACAGTCCATCACTACGTTCCTATCGACAACATTTATTTCTCTCTCTCTCTCTTTCTCTCTCTTTATTCCATGGACAAGTTTGGTTTTGTAATCATATATTTCAGTAAGCGCAGACGAGACATCGGTATTCACCTCGCAGCTGGCCACACTGTCCACCCACATTTTCAAGGAAGCGCGTAAGGCAACAGAGGTCAGATTGTAATTTAGCCAACTATGGATAATCACCTTTAATGTTGACAGTAATTCTTACAACTTGAGGCTTTTTTTGGTCGATGTATTTGTTTGCCTGCGGTTAAGTGCGCGCATGTGCTGCGTACGCGTGCGCTTTTATGCGTGTATGTCTGGGTATGTGAGTATGTGTGCATGTGTGTGTATGTGCACATGTATGCATGCCTGTGCGCACATGCATCGTGTGATTCACCATGGTCTTGGATCACATGATCGACAGCTATTTCCCTCCCGTAAGAGAGCTCAGAGTTCATATATGACGCAAACACACACACACACACACAAACAAACAAACACACACACACACACACACACACACACACACACACACACACACACACACACACACACACACACATACGCACGCACACACCCAACTCCCCGCCTTTTTGCCCACGAGAGTTGGAATAACGACTCGCAGCGCAGCGATACTTAAATCATTTCGGCCCTGAGCGGGATTCGAACCTGGACCGCCGTAGTGGCGGCCGCGAACGCTACCACTGCGCCGTCAAGTCGTGTGTGTGTGTGTGTGTGTGTGTGTGTGTGTGTGTGTGTGTGTGTGTGTGTGTGTGTGTGTGTGTGTGTGTGTGTGTGTGTGTGTGTGTGTATTTACCTGGTTTTATTTACCTAGTTGTATCTTACGGGAAGGGGAGCTACGTTCGTAGTGTCCCGCCTTTGTATCTCGCAGTACCTAGTTCGCTATTCTTGTATGGTTTTTGCACACACTATTGTTTCGTCCAGTTTGTTCCATTCTCTACCACTCTGTGTGGATTTTTTTTTTTTTTTTCAGATCTCTACTATAACTACCCTTTTGGAGTTTTTTTCCGTGTGTGTGTGTGTGTGTGTGTGTGTGTGTGTGTGTGTGTGTGTGTGTGTGTGTGTGTGTGTGTGTGTGTGTGTGTGTGTGTGTGTGTGTGTGTGTGTGTGTGTGTGTGTGTGTGTGTGTGTGTGTGTGTGTATTTTTACCTAGTTGTATTTACCTAGCTGTATTTTACGGGAAGGGGAGCTATGCTCGTGGTGTCCCGTCTTCATATCTCATTTTATCTAAACTATTTTTAAATTCATGTACTGTTTTTGCACACACCACTTTCTCATCTAACTTGTTTCAAATGTCTATTACTCTGTGAGGAAAGCTGTTCTTTTTTCATATCACTTCTATAGCTGTCTTTCAAGATTTTCTTTCCGTGTCCTCTTGTATTTCTATCAACCCATTTTATTAGATCCTCTCTATCAATAACTTTTATGCCTTTCATGATTCTGTAAATAGTTATAAAATCTCCTCTCTCTCTTCTTTGCTCTAGTGTCTGTAGCTCAAGTTTTGCTAGTCTCTCTTCATATGATAGTTTTGAGAGTGTTGGTGCCAATTTTGTAATTGCTCATTGTATTCTTTCAAGTTTTGTTATACATTTTTTTTTACTTGGTGACCACATCGTTGCTGCATATTCCAATCTTGGTCTTATCAAAGTGATTAGTATTTTCTTCACCATTTCTTCATCCAGGTATGTAAATGCAACTTTGATTGTTCTTATTAAATTATAAGTTTCTCCAAAAATCTTATTTATATGTTTCTCAGGTGACATATTATTCATAATAATGACTCCCAGGTCCTTCTCATTTTCAACTTTTTTTATTCCTTCTTCTCCCAATTTAAATATATATTAATCTTTTTATGCTTTTTCCAAATTCCATTATACTACACTTTTTAGTATTGAACTCCATCTCCCACTTCCTACTCCATACCCATACTTTATTGAGATCACTCTGTAGTGACTCACAATCTTCTTCCGTGTTTACTTTTTTTAATAGTTTTGCATCATCTGCAAAGAAGCTCATATAACTTTCAATTTCTTCATCCATATCATTAATATATATAGCCAACATTATTGGGGCCAGAACTGTTCCTTGTGGAACACCACTTATTACTTCATCCCAATTTAAGTGTTTGTTTCTTATCACTACTCTCATTTTTCTTTCTTACAAAAAGTCTTCCGTCCATTTAAGCAGTTTGCCCTGTATTCCTCCTTCAGTTTCTAATTTCTTAAGCAACTTCTTATGTGGTACTTTGTCAAAGGCTTTTTTTAGGTCTAGAAATGCACAATCAGCCCATCCATCTCTTTCTTGTATTATATCTATTAGCCTTGAATAGAAACATATTAAATTGGTGACGCATGATCGTCCTTGTCTGAATCCAAATTGCCTTGGTTTTAGCACGTTGTTTTTTTCCAAATAATTTACCCATCTACTTTTGACAATTCTTTCACAATTTTTTGCTATTGTACTTGTTAGAGAGACTGGTCTATAGTTGGTAGGGTCTTCTTTATTTCCCCCTTTATATATAGGTCCTATATTTGCTTTTTTCCAATCTTTTGGAACTTTTCCTTCTTTCAAAGAACTTTTTATTATGCTATGTATTTTGTCTGCCAGTTCATTCCTGCATTCTTTCAAAATTCAGTTTGCTATTTCATCTGGTTAATACGATTTTCTGACATCAAGATTACTCAAGTGTTTCATTACTTCATTCTTTG
Source organism: Oratosquilla oratoria (assembly GCF_046742065.1). Lineage (NCBI taxonomy): Eukaryota > Metazoa > Arthropoda > Malacostraca > Stomatopoda > Squillidae > Oratosquilla > Oratosquilla oratoria. The sequence continues at coordinate 6,435,231 of NC_134783.1, forward strand.
TTACTTCTATTTCTTTCATAGGGGGGACTTTCTCTTCCCATTCAATCTCTCCAGGTTGTATGTTCTCCCTTGTAAACACTGATTTATTATGCTTGTTCATAATTTCTGCCATTTCTATTTCCTCTGTGTATGCAACTCCTCCTTGTCTTAATTTCTCTAAATCTTGTTTGTTTTTCAGTTTGTTGTTTACAAATCTGTAAAATAATTTTGGTTGATCTTTACATTTTTCAATTACATCTTTTTCATATTTTCTCTTTTTCTCTCTGCACACTTGTACATATTCATTTCTATAACAAGTATATATTTTCCATTTTTCAGGCCTTCTGTCTTTCTTCCATTTGTACCAGGCTTTATCTCTTTTGTCTTTTAACTCCCTACAACTTTTGTTGTACCAGCACTTTACATATTCTTTTTCTTGTTTTTGTCTTGGGACATATTTTCCACTCTTTTTTTATAATTTTTGTTAAAATATTCCATTTCACTTCCACTGTTGTTTCCTCTTTGTATATTCTTTCCCAGCTTTCTTTTTGAAAGAATTCTCTTATTTTATCAAAGTTTGTTTTTTCATACATCATTCTTCCTTTTCTATATTGTTCATTTCTTTTCATGTATTTTTCCTCGTTTAGTTCCAGTTCAATCAATATGTGGTCACTTTTACTTATTGGTGTCTTATATTCAATCTTTTCCACTATTTCAGGTTCAGATGTGATTATTAGGTCTAGTCTCGATGGTTCTTCTTCATTTCTATACCTAGTGTTCTCTTGTATTCATTGTGTCATTGTATGGTCAATAATCATCTTGAGTAGAACATTTCCCCATGAGTCGTTTCCACCCTTTACTGTCATCTCTTCCCAGCAGACTTCTTTGCAATTAAAGTCGCCCATCATAACTATTCTTCCTCCATCTTCCATTATCTTATTTAATGTTATCCTTGTGTCCTCTAACATATTTTTATGTTTACTCTCTTCCCACGAGGCTGTTTTTGGAGGCACATAATTTATCACAAACTTTCTGCTCTTCTTATCTCTGTCTTCCACTTCGATCATAATCATCTCTACTGTATTCTTTCCATGTGTGACACTCCTCACGTTTATATCTTTCTTAGTCAGGAACATAACTCCACCCCCTTGTTTTGTCTCTCTGTTTCTAATCCAATAATTATATGCATCATGTCCTACACTGTTGGATGGTAGTGGACCTTTTAATTTTGTTTCTAGAATTCCCATTATGTCCGGTTCTTTTTTCTTCAGATAATCATTCAGTTCATTCAATCCTGTTATTAATCCATCTATATTTGTGTAAGACACTCTTAATTTTCTGCTTCTTCCATTGTGTTTTCTGTTTCCTGTTATTAATCCATCTATATTTGTGTAAGACACTCTTAATTTTCTGTTACTTCCATTGTATTTTCTGTTTCCCTTTTGTTTTTCTCTGGTATGGTCCATCTCCTCACTTTCATATTCACTACTCTCCAATAGAATTTCTCTTTTTCTGTCTGTTCTGTTCTCGTTTTTTTTTTTTTT
>NC_134783.1:6441753-6444253 GCF_046742065.1 Oratosquilla oratoria
AACCGAAATAGTTTCTATTTAAACGAAGCAACAAAAGTAAGTAACATGCTAGTGCGAAATGCCTAGTGTGCCGTCAACTTTACCGCGTTGGAAATGTTTAAAGTAGCAAACAATCGAGGAAAACATGATGAATATCACTCACTTTACTGAACCAAGATTACTCAGTTGCACCCATTTCCCAATGACGTTGAACCAAAATCCTTTGTGGTCGGTTACTTTCATTTTGATATCCAATCTTACGTCATGGTCAGGTGGTAGAGTCATGACAGAGAAATCTGACACCATTATTTGGAAGAAACCTAAAAACCACAGGGACGAGACTTTTTTTTTTTTAACTCTTATTTATTTACCTATTTAATTTTATTCATTCATTTATTCATTCATTCACTTATTCATATGTATATTGATATATCTTTTTCTTTCTAATTCACTGGTCCGAATAGCAAATGAGGTCTTTGAAAAGGCCAGGCGTGACCCAGACACTCTGTCCTCTTCGTGTCTGCTGCTACCGCACAGAAGCGTCTCTGGCAGTGATGGTCGCGAGTGCCGCGAGCACAGGGGGCATCTGGGCGTGGCGCTGGGAGCCCAGGACGACGCGACGGCGACTTCAAGGGCGTTCTTCGGCGGGTTACGTCCTAGTGTCCCGACGGGCAAAGATTCTATTAGCCAACACCGTTGACGGCAACAGGATCATCCCCTTAGATTTACCCGAGGGCAATCTCACCCTTGAAGCCCCCGTGTCATCATTATAGGATCTGTTCTGGCCAACGTAAGCCTGTTTTATCCAGATTAAGAGGGACCTCTGCGGGCTGGAGTCTTAACCATAACAAAGATAGAGTTTTTTTTGTTTTTTTTATATATATAGAAGGTCCATTCTCCCGACTTCGGGTACTTCGCGTTCCTTATCCCGACTTCGGGTACTTCGGGACCCTTCTCCGTTGGGAAAGAAATCTATTCTTAAGGCACTGCTGGCAGCCGCCATGAAACTCGTTTTTCCACCGGCAATGCATCCAACAACAAACAGTTCAGATACTTCTCTCTATTGGGAATCTAGAATTAGAAAATATCCAATATTAGGAACAAAAACTACAAAAGATGCCAGAGGCGTTTTCTAATAATCTTGTATATTTTCGAAAGACCTTCCAAATATCGGAAATTTCCGAATTTCAGAGATTCCCAATAGAGAGGAGCCTGTATCCTGGGAGGCCGGAGAATTCTGACCACGGATGAGCAAGAGATAATAATGCCAACATTCACCTTGGCCAGCGGGAGAGAAATATCAACACCACTCAACACAGCACAAACGGTCCCACTAAGTCTGCGCGCGGGATGACACATCACAAAGTAACAAAACCTCCATTATGATACTGCTTTGCCGTTTGCACCACCTTGTCGCCCACACACCATCTCGGCACAGTCTTGGACAAAAGTCTCAAAATAACCCAAGGAATTTATATGAATACAGCCTCACGTGTTGATTCTATTTTGTATATGCATTTCTAAACAGTAATCACCTCTAAGTAAAAGGTGTTTGCTTGTAAAAAAAAAATAAGAGAAAAACAAGAGAACCTATATGTCATAACAGTTGTGTGAGTCAGGAGTTTCGACAATGACTTTGCCTACACGCAATCCAGAGGAAACCAAATAAGATATTTCACTTGTTCCCTTCCGTACCGTGTGGCTTTTCTCATTTTGATTTCCTTTTAAACAAGAATGTTTAAATGCTGCACTCCTTAAACCCATCTATTATGACTCCACCTCTTCGGCGCGATATTGTCCCCAAGGATAGAAGCGCTGGCTATCAGCGATGAAATACGATAATGGTGATGATTATTCAGTTTAGTGTCGGGAGGCTAGGACGGTGCCCCGTGCAGAGGACTTGTAGCTTGGAATTTCATGAGCCATGCCCTTGGTCCAACTTGTTTGGCGGTAGGGTTCGAACTGACGTCACCTCGGCCTCCGCCACAAGTAGAGACGTTAGCGAGCGGTGAAATGTAAATTGTTTTGTTTATTTCCGTGACACTCCATCCCCCACCCTCCCAGCACCTCCTTAACACCCCCGACTCCCCAGCTCCAACCGCCACCCGTCGGGAGGAGCGAGTCGATCATACCTTGTTGTAAGCCCATCCTTCCCGGGTGGCACTCTTTCTTTGATTCAGTTTGCCGCCAGGCTATTCTATTCATCTCTGTTGATCTCCCTTGGTAACAAAGATACTTTTCCCCAGATAAATTAAAGCGTCTATTCATCGTAGAATTGTAAAAATTAACACATAAATAAATAAACACAAATAAATAAAGAAAACGAAGAGACCAATTGCAGCAGATTGAATCCTTAATCCCAGAAACACACAGACCCTCAACTGAATAAAGCCGACTGGCGTCGTTCAAAACAAATTACATACAACATATTACTGCACTGAAGCTATAGGTACCCAACAAGGTTGAGTGCAATCATTCGTAGACAACGTCAAGTTGATCGAGATAAAATACGAATGACCCT
>NC_134783.1:6446753-6469253 GCF_046742065.1 Oratosquilla oratoria
CGCGCATGCACACGCACACGCACACACGCACACACACACACACACACACACACACACACGCACACACACACACACACACATATGTATATATATATATGTATATATCACAACAAAGTTATGTCGTAGCACATTTGTAAAATAATACTGATGACCCACTTTCGGAGAAAAATAAGCGAAAGTATAAAGATCTGTATATTTCGATCACTAACTGTGATCCTCTGCAGCAGATGTGAATTACAGAGTAGAGAACAATGTGTATTTATACAGAAGTAGTGAGGTAAGCAGGAAGGGACGGGGGCTAAGGTCACGTGTCCGGCGTTGCATGGACCTTGGTGGCTTTTGTCCACCGCTAATGTAGATGGTAACATTTTATTTATTGCAAATGAAGAAATACAATCTGGTGACCATTGACCATAAGAAGTGCTATAATTTTGAAAATTATTTATCAAAGAGGATTCTACGATTTTTCTTCTGAAACTACATTTAGATTTGAAAACTATTTCAGCATCGTCCCAATTTATCCGATGGTTTTTGTTGGCGACATGCTGAAATACAGCGGAATTTTCCTGCCCATATTTTACAGAGTTCTTGTGTTCCTTGACCTTGGTGGTGAGGTCTCTACCCATTTGTCCCCAATATACTTCCTTGCAATCTAAACAAGGTAACTTATAAACTCCAGGAGTTGTATTACTCTTGGATATATGATGTATATTGACAACTTTACTGAACAAGTTGTTGGGATAATTGAAGATAAAATTTACTTTTTCTTTTGGTAACAAATGAGACAAGTCATTAATTGATTTATTATAAGGTAATTTTATGCAGCTATTATCCCACTTATGATTCATGGCGGAATGGGAATCTGATTTGTAAAAATTAATTTTGGCCTTACTAAGAGCTTTATGTAAAAACCACGACGGGTATCCTAATTTTGTTAATTGACTTCTTACTGAAATTAGTTCCATGTCTAAATATTGTGAACTACAAATTCTAAAAGCCCGTAAGAAAAAGTAAATTTTATCTTCAGAAAGGAACTGGCAATACACAAAAAATCTAATATAATATAAAAGATAAGTCTCCGCGGTCCATGGTGTTTTCGTCGATTTTGTTAAAACTCTTCAAGTGCTCAGTCGGCGTGGCAATCTGGGGACACCTCCCTGTAAGCCTATTTCGCACATGTGTAGATCATCATCCTGTGCGATATGTTGTTACAGGGGACAGCTAGATGTCTGCAAAGGAAGCCATATTGTCGTTATTCAAATGGAGGCTACTAATAAAAATTAAACCATTTCAAAGGTGACACGTTTTAAAAATGTTACATGTCTTGGAGAGGGGGGTCTGTAAGTCCTCCGAGGTCGTAAGTTCTCCGAGGCAGTTAGCCTTTCGAGGCTGTAAGTTCTCCGAGGGTGCAAATTCTCCGAGGGTGCAAGTCCTCCGAGGGTGCAAGTCCTCCGAGGGTGCAAATCCTCCGAGGGTGCAAGTCCTCTGAGGGTGTAAGTCCTCCGAGGGTGCAAGTCCTCCGAGGGTGCCAGTCCTCCGAGGGTGTAAGTCCTCTGAGGGTGCAGGTCCTCCGAAATTGTAAGCCCTTCGAGGCTGCAAGTCCTCCGAGGTCGTAAGTCCTACGAGGGTGCAAGTCCTCTGAAGCTGCAAGTCCTTCGAGGCTGCAAGTCCTCCGAGGTCGTAAGTCCTACGAGGGTGCAAGTCCTCTGAAGCTGCAAGTCCTACGAGGTTGTAAATCCTCCAAGGTAATAAATCCTCCAAGGTAATAAGTCCTCCAAGGTAATAAGTCCTCCAGGTAATAAGTCCTCCAAGGTAATAAGTCCTCCAAGGCAATAAATCCTCAGTGGTCGCAAGTCCTCAGTGGTCGCTATGTTCCCTTGAACTGACCAGGAAAAAGTCCCTTGGGTTCGGTCTCGGCCTCGGCCTCGGGGCGGAACCTCAACACGGGATCCCCAGCACGGGATCCCTATCGTGGAATTAGAGCGCGGAGCGCTGTTTACGCAGCCAAGCCCCCGGCGAAGCCGGAGAGGGCGAAGCCCGCGGCTTGTCACAAATGAAAAAGAATAAATGTTAGAGAACAACACAAATTACCAAATTACTTTTGGTCACTTACAACCTGATTACAAATATTGTTGATGATGAATTTATCAAATTTATAAATGGCACTACTGATATTAAGATTAGAACCTTCAGAATGTTTTCTAATACTACTTTCTACAATGTTTCTATTGACAAATGAATTACAAGAAGAAATAGAGGAAGCATTAGTCCAGTTAATACAATGATTGAAATATTTCGTGTGAACAAATAGAGTATTGGATTCTTGTGCTCTTTTCACACTATATTTGTGTTGTTTAATTCTGGTTGATAGTTCTTCGCCTGTTTGTCCAATGTAATACTTTTCACAACATCTACAGGGGGTTTTGTATATGCAGCCATCTGAATCAACAGGTGAATTCTTAGTTATTAATTTCTTAAATGTATATGGGTTATTAAAAGCTACTTTGATATTCTATGTTTTAAGTAGATGAGGAACTTGAGAAAGATTGTTACTAAAAGGTAATACTAAAAGGTTCTTAATGTCAAAAGGGTTGAATCATATAGAAAGTTTTTTTTTTGCTAAAGCGAGAGTGCTCTAGGGTACTTTAATCCCAAACCTAGATTAACAATAGACTCAAATTCCAGTAGATGATTTAATTGTCTTTCTCACCGATTATTTGGACAAAATCCCACTTCCTTTGCCTTCTGGTACTATAATTGAATTTATCAAATTATGCGTCAAAGAATATAAATCTGAATTTAACAGTAATTCTTATTCCCAGGACTTTGAAATGGCTATGGGGAATCCTCTCTCAACTGTCTTGAGTAATCTCTACATGGAATTTTTTTTAAAAGAAACTATTGTGTGAAATTTAGCCATCTAATGCGATGTGGTATAGATATGTAAATGATGTGATTTGCCTGTAGCCATGTACTGAGGATCTTGATGCTTTTTTACATTATCTTAATAATTTGGTTCCCTCCATTAATTCTACTGTACAATTAGAAAATAATGATAAATTATCCTTTTCAGATTACCTTATTCATACAAAAAGTAATGATTTTAAATTTAGTGTTTATAGAAAGCCGACTAACGTGTTTTCTTATATATATTATTACTTGGCACACCATGACAAAGTAAAAAAAAAAAAATGTATTTTCCTCCATGTTTTTACGTGCTTGCGTATATGTAGCCCTGAATTCATGGATGAAGAATTTGAGTCTATTGTTAATCTAGGTTTGGGATTAAAGTACCCTAGAACATTTTTAGATAACGCTCTCGCTTTAGCGAAAAAAAAATCTATAAGATTCAACCTTCTCCCCTTTTTACATTAAGAACCTTTTAGTATTACTTTTTAGTAACAATCTGTCTCAAGTCCCTCATCTACTTAAAACATGGAATATTAAAGTAGCTTTTAATAACCCATGTATATCTAAGATATTGATAATTAAGACTTCACCTGTTGATTTAGATGGTTCCATATACAAAATCCCCTGCAGATATTGTGAAAAGTATTACATTGGACAAACAGGCAAAGAACTATCAACCAGAATTAAACAACACAAATATAGTGTGAAAACAGCACAAGAATCCAATGCTCTATTTGTTCACATGAAAGATTTCAATTATTGTATTAACTGTTAAGATGAAGAGATGCTATGCAGAATGTCTGAAAAAAGGAGATACAATGATGGTGGACTGGCTGGTGAGGTCATTTAATGTTTGTTTAAGAGAGGGTAGAGTGCTAGAGGACTGGAGGAGTGCCTGTATAGTTCCACTTTACAAGGGAAAAGGGGACAAGTGTGAGTGTAGTAGTTTCAGAGGGATCAGTTTGTTAAGTGTAGTTGGAAAGGCTTATGGGAGGGTTTTGATTGAGAGGATTAGGAGAGGAATAGAGGGAGTAATTGGTGAGGAACAGTGTGGATTTAGGACAGGTAGAGGTTGCGTAGATCAGATTTTTGTGGTAAGGCAGAAATGTGAGAAAGTTATAGGAAAAGGTAAGGATGTATTTTGGGTTTTTATGGATCTGGAAAAGGCTTGTGACAGGATAGACTGGAGGACACTGTGAGAGGTATTGCAGATATATGGGGTAGGAGGAAAGCTGTTAAGAGCAATCAAGAGTTTTTACGAAAATAGTAGAGCTTGTGTTAGGATTAGAAATGGAGAGAGTGAGTGGTTTGATGCAAAGGTGGACTTGGTCAGGGATATGTTACGTCGCCCTGGCTGTTCAATTTATACATGGATGGGGTGATGCGAGATGTAAATGCAAGGTTAGTGGGTCAGGGATTGGAGATGGTTAAAGAAAATGGAGAAAAATTGAGAAAAATTGAGAAAAACGGAGAAAAGTTGTTGTTTGCTGACGACACTGCGCTTGTAGCAGGATCAGAGGAGGAATTGAGAAAGTTAGTGACAGCGTTTGGGAAGGTGTGTGAAAGAAGGAAATTGAAGATAAATGTGGGTAAATGTAAGGTGATGAGATGTACAAGGGGAAAAAGTGGCAGCAGACAGGAAGTGAATATTAAGGAAAAGAGACTGGATTAAGTGGATAGTTTTAGATACTTGGGTGCGAATGTGGCAGGAAAGGGAGTGGAGTTGGAGGTAGAATGTAGATTGATAGAAACGAGTAAATGCTTTGGGAGATTATAAAGTGTAATGAGAAATAGGTATTTTGGAATGGATGCTTAGAGGATATTGTATGAAGGAGTGATTGTGCCGACAGCACTGTATGGGGCAGAAACATGGAACATAAGGGAAGAAGAGAGGAACAGCTTGAATGTGTTTGAGATGAGGTGTCTGAGAAGTATGGTAGGGGTTACTAAGCTGGATAGAGTGAGAAATAAGAAAGTGAGGAGGAGAACGGGGGTGGAAAGGGAGTTGGGAGATAGGGTTGATGAAAGAGTATTGAGATGGTTTGGACACATGGAAAGAATAAGTGAAGAAAGACTAGTTAAAGAGGTGTGGAAGTCAGAGGTGGAAGGAGTAAACATGAGGGGGCGACCTAGGATGAAATGAATGGATTGGATAAAAATGGCATTGGGAAAGAGGGGAATGTCTGTTGAGGAAGGATGGGAGAGGACAGAAGATAGGGGTGAATGGAGAAAGGCTGTGTACGGATGATGCTGTGATACATGAGGGGGAGTGGGTGGGGGATGGGGGATGGGGGATGAGGGAGTATGTATTAGAAATAAATTGACGCAGCACGAAGTGGTTTCTCCCTGTCTTCTTTTCTGCGTGAGGGGACGGAGAGGGGGCGGTTTAATGAAGCAGCCTTGCTGTGGATGTGCTGTGTCTTGCAACACTGCTTCTGACCCAGGGCAGTGGGTAAGATGCAGGGATTACCCGTCATCCAAAAGGTGCCAAAATAAGAGGGAGGGAAGAGAGTAGAGGGGAGTGGAGTTTGTTGGGGATGGAATGGGTGGGAGTGGTTTACGCCTTTGTTTTTTAGCTACCTCCATTGTAAGGGGGAGAGCGCCTTTGGTATATGTTGGTATATGTATGTATTAACTGGGCTAATGCTTCTTGTATTTCTTCTTGTAATTTATTTGTCAATAGCAACATTATAGAAAGTAGTATTAGAAAATTTTCTGAAGGTTCTAATTTTAATATCAGTAGTGCCATTTATAAATTTGATAAATTCATCATCAACAAGATTTGTAATCAGGTTGTAAGTAACTGAAAGTAATTTGGTAATTTTTGTTGTTCTCTAAGACTTATTCTTTTTCATTTGTGATTTTTTATGCATTGCTTATTCCTTTCCTACTGTTTAGTCTTTTGTCTTATAAATCTTATTGTACTACTATTTTCATTTGTATTTCCCTGAAGATATGAATAATAGGAAAACGCTTGGGAATTAGTGGGGGGGGGGGGTTTTGATTTCCTTTGTGGTTACCAGCAAAAATTTTGGATCACGTGTTTTTTTTATCATTCTGCAATACATATATATCTATATATATACATATATATATATATATATATGTATACATATAAATACATATACACATATACATATATATATATATACATATAAATATATATACATACATATATATATATATATACATATAAATACATATACATATACATACATATAAATACTTATACATATATATATACATACATACATATATATTTATATATATATATATATATATTTATATATATGTGTGTGTGTGTGTACGTGTGTGTGTGCGTGTGTGTGTGTGTGTGTGTGTGTGTGTGTGTGTGTGTGTGTGTGTGTGTGTGTGTGTGTGTGTGTGTGTGTGTGTGTGTGTGTGTGTGTGTGTGTGTGTGTGTGTGTGTGTGTGTGTGTGTGTGTGTGTGTGTGTGTGTGTGTGTGTGTGTGTGTGTGTGTGTGTGTGTGTGTGTGTGTGTGTGTGTGTGTGTGTGTGTGTGTGTGTGTGTGTGTGTGTGTGTGTGTGTGTGTGTGTGTGTGTGTGTGTGTGTGTGTGTGTGTGTGTGTGTGTGAGAGAGAGAGAGAGAGAGAGAGAGAGAATGTGGGTGGGGAAGGGCAAACGAAGATGTGTTGGGAATAAACTCTATTCCCAACAAATCTTCGTTTGCCCTTCCCCACCCACATTCTCTCTCATTTGTCTGAAATAACTTTAAATATGCATGTGTGTGTGTATGTATGTATGTACAACACTGGATAGGTCCCAGTGAACAGATATACATTTTTATCAACCACAATACACTTTAATTCTAACCCATCAACATCGAAGGAGACTCGAGGAGGCCAACATACAGAAATTGAAATGTGGTACAGCAGAGGACTCGAACCTGCGCTAGCACGTGACAAGTGTTAGGGACTTATATATATGTATATATATATATATATATATATATATATATATATATATATATATATACATATACATATACATATTTAGTTCACAGCAGCTTCTGCGTTTATGACTTTTTTGTTGAGTAGTTATTATTAATAGCCTACCTCCAATATATATATATAGATATATATGTATATATGTATGTATATATATATATATATATATATATATATATGTATATATATTGTTGCGTGGCCGCAAGTCTGTGTTCCTTTGATAGATGTACTTCTCATGTTACCACCTGTTTCGGGTAGTTGTAGCCACGCCCTAGTTTTTTTCGTCTTCTGAATTACCGATCGTATGAATTTTAATATTCTATGTTCCGTGTGTATTATTCCTTTGTTATCCTTTTATTCTAGTTAGCTAGGATATTGTTCGTATTGTATATTGTACCTTATTATGTTTATGATATCTGTATGTGTTTTATGATATTCCACTCACCCTGCCTGTAATAAAATAAAGGATAACAGTTAGTGAGTTGGCAACTGCGGCCCCCCCATGGTGACCGCATTCACGAGTGAATACTCATTCGTACTCATTCTCTCTAATTTCTGAACCCGTACAGAGCGGACACTTCCCGCTCCTCTATAATCTCTAGATTAAGTGTGTTAGGTGGACCCTAGTGGTAACAAGTGGTCCGGGTAGGCATAAAATAAGTGTGTGTGTAGTCCTAAGTGAATATGTAAATAATTTATGTTAGAACACCATAGTTTTGCCTTAACCTTGCCCCTTTGAATTATCCACCGGTCACCTAAACCTATTGACATACGTGCTTGAAGGTACTGCACAGATTTATATTTGATGTGCAGTACATTGTTACCCTGCCATTTAGGCTCAATATGGTTCGTCGATGATTGGAGGTAGAATTGTTTCTCCAATTAAGATTGGGCATTAATGGGAGGCGTAACAAGTGGGGGCCTGACCGGGATAGTAGCCATTAGTGCATTTATATTGTTAGAACGCCCATACGGTTGTGGTTCATCGCCGAGATTTGTGGTAAGCTATTGAATTGTTGCCATTATTTCATGCTCTTGCGATACCAGCTAACAGTTGCATTACCATACGTGTGGCTAATCCCTATTATACGTATTTCATTAATTCAATAGGTTGCCAACTAGCTAATAAGCAACATTTTGTTATTCCTTGTCTTCCAACATCTTAGTTCAACATGTTCAACTTGGAGAATTTCGTAAAGACGCCTTCAGCCGAAGAGGTAAGGAAGCTTAACAAACCAGAGTTAGAGATGATAGCACATCATTATCAAATAAGCGAGTGCTCCGGTTTAAATAAGAACCCCTTGAAAGACAAAATTCTTGGGTACTTGGAGGAAAATAAACTCATCCTCGCCTCACGGGAAGATGTTGAGGGTGCTAGCCCCGTAAATGATTTAGCTTTACAGGTTGAACTTAAGAAGTTGGAACTAGAAATAGAGAGACTCAAGTCTCAAAGTCATGGTATAGAAAAAACACCTAATATTCCGAAATTTAACGAGGACGAACCAGACAAGTTCTTTTCTATTTTCGAGAAGTTAGCACGTATGTACCAATGGCCATTCAGCCAGTGGACGCAGATGGTGTATGGTGCCCTCTCGGGAAAAGCTCTCGATACATTTATTGCACTTTCAGAGAGTCAGAGTAGTGATTATTATGTACTTATATATAATATTCTACAAGCATACCAGCTTGTTCCTGAAGCCTACCGGCAACAATTCAGGAAATGTAGGAAATCCAACCAGGAGACCTACGTGGAGTACTTCCAACGAAAGCTCCGCTTGTTCATCCGGTGGGTGGAGAGCGAGGAGGCTCACGTAGACCTGGAGAAACTCAAAGGGTTGATATTGATGGAGGATATTAGAAATAATATCCCTCCAGATGTACGAGCCAACTTGGATCAGCGAGGTATTCGTACCTTGGCAGAGGCTGGCCCAGCGGCCGACTATTACCATTTAACCAATCCTAGAATGCATTCCAGGTCTCACTCTACCTTGCCCCAAAGCTTCCCCCCCACTAGGGACTCCAAGCCAATCGGACCTCCACAGCCTCCTCGACCGCCGGCCCACTCATCATCTGCTTCATCTACCTCAGGTAAGCCCATTGATAGTGAGACCAGGGAATCTACCCTTACTGGAGGCAGGAGCTATTGCAAATATTGCAAAAGGCCAGGACATCATGTTGATGAATGTTTCAAACTACAACAAAGAAAGGCTCCTCTCCAAGGGTCCCCCTCTCTCTCGATCAATGTGGCCGAGCAATCGGAAAGTTTTTTGGAGCCCTGTCTCACTGCTGTTAGCCCATCAGTTGTCCCAGATAATCCTTCCCCGCTTATGTTATCAACATTTGAACCATTCTGTTCTTCTGGTTCAGTGGCCCTTGATCAAGATAGCCCACCTACATCTATCAAGCTTCTGAGAGACACAGGCTCAGCCTTATCACTAATTACAAAAGATGTGGCTGCTTTGATAGATGCATGTTATACTGAGAATTGGGTCCTTGTGAACGGTTTAACAGGCGGGTCACGTATCCCTATATGCCAAGTATACTTGCGGTCAGATGTTAGGACAGGTTATGCCCAGGTAGGAGTAGTCGACAAGTTACCTGTAGAAGGAGTTTCACTCCTGATAGGAAATGACCTCGCCGGGGGCACGATGTTACCTAATGTCATAGTCTCCTCGTGTCCCTCTGCCGAGAATAATACTTCCCAATTAGAGGCAGACATTCCGGGCATATTCCCTGCATGTGCTGTTACTCGTAGCATGAGCCGCAGGGTGGAGGCAGAGATTAGCGAGCATAAAGAGGATGCTCATGTTGGTGTAATTACCCCCCAACCTAGTGAGAACACAGAGGATGTTCCTACTCAGCCTGACCTTGCTGATTTCAATCTAGGTGAATTTTTTTAAACTTCTCCTCCACCCGGTGACCTTCATAATAGGTTTGATAGCGAAAACGACACTGAGGGAGACAATGTTACCACCCTGGATAGTTTCGGTTCCTCCCCAGTCACTAGGAGTAGGCTCATTCGTCTCCAAAAAGAGGACCCTGAACTAGCCAGTTGTTTCCGTAGAGCTATTAGTGAAGAGGAAGCCAAGTCTGAATCTAACTGCTATTACCTTAGCTCAGACATATTGATGCGAAAGTTCCGTCCTACTGATTCCCCTGCAAATTACCCTTGGTCTGTCCGTCACCAAATAATGGTCCCAAGCCCATTACGGAAGGAGATCCTGGGTATTGCTCATGATGGGGTAGGAGGACATTTGGGAGTTAGGAAGACTAGTGCAAAAATTCTAACTAATTTCTATTGGCCTAAAATGAAGAGAGATATTAGTTCCTACATTAGTACATGTCACCGTTGTCAGGTAGCAGGGAAACCGCACCCCAGCGTTAAACCGTTCCCTCTACAACCTATCCCTGTCATTGAGGAACCCTTTGGCAGAATTGTCATAGATTGCGTTGGTCGTCTGCCAAAGACTCCCAGAGGTAATCAGTTTCTCTTTACTATAATAGACTGTGCCACCCGTTATCCAGAAGCCATTCCCTTGCGCCGCATCACAGCCAAGAATGTGGTGAGAGCCCTTATTCACTTCTTTACACAAGTAGGCCTTCCCACAGTAGTGCAGTCGGACCAAGGATCCAATTTTACTTCCCGATTGTTTAATCAGGTAATGCAGAGTTTGGGTGTCCGGCAGTCTAGGTCTTCAGCCTATCATCCCCAATCCCAGGGGGTGGTGGAGCGATTCCATCAGACATTCAAACGCATGTTGCGCACTTATTGCCTGGAGTTTGGGAAGGATTGGGACGAGGGAGTTGACCTGCTCCTATTCACGGTTAGGGACTCTGTTCAAGAATCCTTAGGATTCTCCCCATTTCAGCTAATTTATGGCCACGAGGTGCGAGGACCTCTCAAAGCCCTCAAAGAAAGTTGGATGCTAGAAAATAGTGTCACACCCTTGGTATCATATGTAGTTGAGTTTAGAGAAAAATTAAAAGCTGCTGTGAGGCTGGCTAATGCCCATTCAAAATCTGCTCAGATGAAAATGAAGCAACAATTTGACAAAAAACATAAGGTAGAGCATAGGGAATTTAGGGTAGGTGATAAGGTGTTAGTGTTCTTGCCCGTGCAGACACACCCATTCCAGGCAAGGTATGATGGACCTTTCCAAATTGTAGACAGGGTAGGGGACGTCAATTACATTGTATATACGCCAGGCAGGCGTAAGAAAAAACGTCTGGTGCATGTCAATCTGCTGAAACCCTACAGAGTGAGAAAGAACTATAGTGATATATTTAGTGACCATCCTCACCCCTGTTCAGCTGTAGAGCACGACATCGAAACCAACGGAGCTCGGCCCATCCGCCAACGTCCTTACCGCCTGAACGCATTCAAGAAGGAGTACGTCCGTGAGGAGGTGCAACGCCTTCAGGAGGTTGGTATCGTGGAGCCCAGTAGCAGTCCTTGGGCCTCTCCCGTGGTCTTGGTGCCGAAGCCCGATGGCTCTATGCGACTGTGTATCGACTACAGAAAGCTCAACGCAGTCACTGAGCCGGATAGCTACCCCTTGCCACGCATTGATGACGTCATTGACGAGGTTGGTCGAGCACAGTGGGTGACGAAACTGGACCTACTACAGGGCTATTACCAAGTCCGCCTGTCAGAGCGGCCGAGGGCCATCTCCGCGTTCATCACTCCCGAGGGGCTGTATCAGTTTACCGTCCTCCCCTTTGGCTTGCGGAATGCACCTGCAACCTTCCAACGCCTCATGAACATCGTAACGGCGGGGCTGGTGGGTGTCCGCTGCTACCTGGATGACCTCGTCGTCTTCAGCGACTCCTGGGGAGAACACGTGGACCGCCTAAGAGCCCTCTTTGCTGTTCTGGCAGCACACAGTTTGACAGTGAACCTCGCCAAGAGTGAGTTTGGCCATGGCCATGCCCTCATCACATTCCTGGGGCATGTCGTCGGGAAAGGGGAGGTCCAACCGATTGCAGCCAAGATTACAGCCATTCTGCAGTATCCTGCCCCAAGCGACAAAAAGGGAGTGATGAGACTGTTGGGAATGGCGGGCTACTATCGTCGCTTCTGTCCCAACTTCTCCTCCGTGGTGGCTCCTCTCACCGACCTCCTGAGTACTAAGACCTCCTTCAAGTGGACCCAGGCTTGCCAGGACTCCTTCGAGAGCGTGAAGGCTCTGCTGGCAAATGCTCCTGTCCTACGTGCCCCTGATCTCCAGAGGCCGTTCACCATCCACGTCGACGCCAGCGAAGTTGGTGCCGGTGCCGTGCTTCTACAAGAGGGTGAGGAGGATCGTGTGTTACATCCTGTGTGTTACTTCTCAAAGAAGTTCCTCAAGGCGCAGAGGAACTATGCCACCATCGAGAAGGAGGCGTTAGCTTTGATTATGGCTCTGGAAGCGTTTAGAGTATATGTAGGAAGCACAGTTCACCCTGTGCAAGTGTTTACAGACCATAATCCCCTGACATTTGTGGAACGAATGAAAAATACTAATCAACGCCTTCTACGGTGGGCATTGGCCTTACAGCCATTCAATTTACAGATCGCGCACATTAGTGGAAAAAATAATGTGCTGGCTGATGCCCTATCCCGAACTACCCATGTGCAAACTTAAAATGTTAGTGTGATTGACCTTGGTTAAAGTGATTCTTTGCTTACAAACCCTTGTAAGCGTATTCTTTTGGGGGAGGGGTGTTGCGTGGCCGCAAGTCTGTGTTCCTTTGATAGATGTACTTTTCATGTTACCACCTGTTTCGGGTAGTTGTAGCCACGCCCTAGTTTTTTTCGTCTTCTGAATTACCGATCGTATGAATTTTAATATTCTATGTTCCGTGTGTATTATTCCTTTGTTATCCTTTTATTCTAGTTAGCTAGGATATTGTTCGTATTGTATATTGTACCTTATTATGTTTATGATATCTGTATGTGTTTTATGATATTCCACTCACCCTGCCTGTAATAAAATAAAGGATAACAGTTAGTGAGTTGGCAACTGCGGCCCCCCCATGGTGACCGCATTCACGAGTGAATACTCATTCGTACTCATTCTCTCTAATTTCTGAACCCGTACAGAGCGGACACTTCCCGCTCCTCTATAATCTCTAGATTAAGTGTGTTAGGTGGACCCTAGTGGTAACAAGTGGTCCGGGTAGGCATAAAATAAGTGTGTGTGTAGTCCTAAGTGAATATGTAAATAATTTATGTTAGAACACCATAGTTTTGCCTTAACCTTGCCCCTTTGAATTATCCACCGGTCACCTAAACCTATTGACATACGTGCTTGAAGGTACTGCACAGATTTATATTTGATGTGCAGTACATTGTTACCCTGCCATTTAGGCTCAATATGGTTCGTCGATGATTGGAGGTAGAATTGTTTCTCCAATTAAGATTGGGCATTAATGGGAGGCGTAACAATATATATATATATATATATATATATATATATATATATATATATATATATATATATATATATACATATATATATTACAGGTGAAAAATGTAATCATACATTTGTCAATCACGGTAAAACCACTGTTGGAGTAGAAAAGACTGGAAACGGGGAATCTATATATTTCGATTGTAAACTGCAATCCTCTTCAGTAGATACAATTAAGAGAGAGCGTGCTACTTAAGTAGCACCCTTTACATGAGAAAGGGAAAATGGGAAGAGGTCTCTACCCTCGGCTCACTCCGTATGTGAGGTCAGGAGGCAAATGTGTTTTTAATAGGTTGGTGATAAAAAGTCCGGATATTATATCCGGGGACCATTGCCCCTTTGAAATATTCATATTGGGCTGGTATTCAATAATAGTGGATTCTACCATTTTTCTCCTGAACTCACATCTGGATTTATAAATAAGCTCAGCTTTGTCCCAATCTAAACAATGTTTAAATTGCTTAACATGTTGGAACACAGCTGAGCTCTCTTGTCCATATTTAATGGAACGTTTATGTTCGATCATCCTAGTGTTCAAATCCCTTCCAGTCTGTCCGATGTAAACTAAGTCACAACCTTTACATGGAATCGAATATATGTATATACATATATATATATATATATATATATATATATATATATATATATACATATATGTATATATATAATATATATATGTATAATATATATATGTATATATCCGATAATTTTATGACAGTCGCATGCAGGATTCGAACCCACTGCTATCGGCCACCCATAAGATCACCTTTACAGAGCCTTAGCCCACTACACCAACAGACACTTAAAAGCCTTGAAACCTGGAATTGCCCTGATTCCCGAGGATAGGAAAGATCACTTATCTGCGACCCCAATACCTGTTTTACACAAGGCCCAATTGCACCAGTTGGCAAGGGGTAAGGATTGGAACAAATTCCTTTCACGCTTTTCGCCATTGTAACTATGAGAGAAATTCGCTAGTAACAGCGACATCAATCTCAACTTGCTAAGTTGAGATTTAATTATATTTAATTTTTCTTCAACAAATTGGGGGCTGCAAATCCTTAGAGCTCGAAGAAATAAACTTGAGGCGACGCAACTTTTTACTTTGTCTGGGTGACTGCTGAAGAAATGGAGGTAACTACCAGAATGGGTCTCTTTACTATAGACGGTAAAAGCAAGCTTATCCCCGTCACGAACAAAAAGAACATCTAAAAAGGGTAGCTTACCTTTTTCTTCCCATTCAACTTTAAACTTAATGTTGGAGGCTAAAGAATTTAAATTAACCCCAATTTTCAACTCAAAGGGTAAAAATGTCATCCACGTATCTAAACCAAACCATGTCTGGGGATTTAATGGTTGGAAGAAGAACAGATTCAAAGTACTCCATATACAGATTGGCCAGCAAAGGAAAAAAGGATTCTGAAAGGGATATATGTATATATATATATATATATATATATAAATATATATATATATATATATATATATATATATATATCGTCGTCGGCGGTGCATCGTAGTCCGATGATACCACGCTTCCTCCTATTTATGGTGTCTGAGATGGCTGTGTAGTCCAATTCTGGTGTAGAGCTTTCTACGGCATGACGCTTCCTCCTATTTATGGTGTCTGAGATGGCTGTGTAGTCCAATTCTGGTGTAGATCTTTCTGGGGCATGACGGGCACTGGATGGACGGGGGAGGACGAGGGGCGGCGAGACGAAGTCTTCTAAGTTGTCGTTTTTCCTCGTCTCTCTCCTTTCGCATGGTCTCAAACCTCTCCGTTCCAGCCCGAATTGTGTTGCGCCAGATTGAGCGGTCAATGATGACCTCTTCCCAGGTCTCTGGCTCAATTGTGGTAGACCTCAGGGTGGCCTTCAGCTGGTCTTTATACCTTAGGACGGGACGGCCACGGGGGCGTCCTCCTGTGGCCAACTCGCTAAAGAGGATTTGCCGGGGCAATCTTGTTTCTGGCATCCTAGCGATGTGGCCGGACCAGCGAAGTCAATGCCTCATGATAGTAGAATCCATACTTTGGCTGTTTGCACGGGAAAGAACTTCATTGTTGGTCATGTGGTCCTTCCACTTAATGCACAACATGGATCGGAGTTTCTGTTGATGGTAGCATTCAAGTTTCTTCAGATCTCTGCGATAAAGTGTCCATGTTTCGCAGCCGTATAGCAGAGTGGAGACAACGACGGCTTCTTAAACCCTTAGTTTTGTTCTTCGGGTAAGATCTTTGTTGTCGAAAACCCGTCGACACAGCTTCCCAAAAGTGATATGGGCAGCTGCAACTCGATGTTCTACGTCCTTTTCCGAGTTGCACTTGGAGGTAAGTAAGCTGCCAAGATACGAGAATTGGTCGACTTACTCCAACGATGTACCAGAAATTGTGATATCAAATTCTGGCAGGGCTGTTCTTGGAGTCGGTTGTGCAAGAACTTTGGTCTTCTGTATGTTCACGCTCATCCCGAAACGTTGATAAGCTGCAATGAAGTTGTTGACTGACTGTTGTAGATCATTAGCTGAGTGGCAGAAGGTAGCATTGTCATCTGCATAATGCAGTTCCGTGACTGTTTTGATGGTTGTTAGTTGTTTGGAGCGGAATTTGGTCAGATTGAACAGCCCACTATCAAGTCGATACCTAATGTCAACGCCTGGGTTGCCAGATGGAATCTCGTACATCATTGCAGCAAGATAAAGGGTAAAAAGTGTTGGAGCCAGGACACAACCTTGTTTCAGCCCACACGTGATCTCAAATTCTTCGGACAACTTTCCTTGATAGAGCACACGTCCAGAGGTGTTTTCATGTAGGGCTCGGACCAGAGAGATGTAGTTGTCCGGACAACCGAAACGTTTGAGAACCCTCCACATGGCAGCTCTTGGTACGCGGTCAAAGGCTTTCTCCAAGTCATAGAAAACTATGAAGAGGGGTTTTTGTTGTTCCCGACTTTTCTCCTGCAGCTGTCTTGCGCAAAAGATCATGTCAGTGGTTCCACGGGATGCACGAAAGCCGCATTGTGATTCTGGGAGAATCCGCTCTGCCATTTCCTGGAGACGGTTTAGCAGGATTATAGATGCAAAAAAAAAATAATAATAATAATAATAATAATCGCGTTTTTTTTTATATATATATCAGAAAAAACTTGTTTTTTATGAGTTTTTTTTTTATCTCGTCCAAATTTGTTCAGATATTAAATATTTAGTATATAAAAACAGGTGCAAGTATGTTATTCATCCCTCCACATATGTGCATCTATCTTATTCAGAGGCATTAGACAGAATATAAAAATAAACAAGTAATTGACCATATAAAGTCACTGTCACTATGTCACAGTCACTATGTTACCCCCTTTTCCACTGTCCAAGTGGCGGATCTGTGTTTAGGCAACGTCCAGGGTCACTATGGGAAATTGGAGTGTTTAATCTTTGAAGAGTATGCTAAGATAAAAGCTAAATTTTGTAAGGTAGCTAGCCTATAGCCATACTGGCCCATATACAGTATTTACACTTGTTGCAGGCTTGCAGCATCTGACACTGACTTTATATGGTCAATTACTTGTTTATTTTTATACTCTGTCTAATGCCTCTTTGAATAAGATAGATGCACATATGTGGAGGGCTGAATAACATATTTGCACCTGTTTTTATATACATACATACATACATATACCAAGGCTTTTTCCCCCTTACAAGGGAGGTAGCCAAAAAGGAAAAGGCACAAAACCACTCCCACCCATTCCATCCCTGAATACACTCCATATCCCTCCACCCTCCCTCTTTTCTCAGCACCTCCCGGATGACGGGTCATCCCTGCACCTTGTCCACTGCCCTGGGTCAGAAGCAGTGTCGCAAGACACAGCACATCCACAGCAAGGCCGCTTCATTAAATCGGCGACCCCCCATTCTCCGTCCCCCCATTGCATAAAAGGAGACGGGGAGAAATCACTTCGGGCTGCGTCAAATTTTGCTCACACATATTACCTCGCCCATTCCACCTCATGCATCACATCATCCAAATACAACAATTCTCCATTCACCCCTGTCTTCTGTCTTCTCCCGTCCTTCCTCAACAGACATTCCCCTCTTCCCCAAAGCCCCCTTAACCCCATCCATCCACCTCATCCTAGGATATCCCCTCATGTTCACTCCCTCCACATCTGCCTTCCATACCTCTTTTACTAGTCTTTCTTCACTCATTCTTTCCATGTGTCCAAACCATCCTAATACTCTTTCATCAACCCTATCTCCCAACTCCCTTTCCACCCCCGTTCTCCTCCTCACCTCCTCATTTCTCACTCTATCTAGCCTAGTAACCCCCATCATACTTCTCAGACACCTCATCTCAAACACATTCAAACTCCTTCTCTCTTCCTCTCTTATGTTCCATGTTTCTGCCACATACAGTGCTGTTGGCACAATCACTCCTTCATACAGTCTCCTCATAGCATCCATTCCCAAATGTCTATTCCTCATTACACTCTTCAATCCACCAAGGCATTTACTCGCTTCTCTCAATCTACATTCTACCTCCACCTTCACTCCACCTTTTCCTGCCGCATTTGCACCCAAGTATCTAAAACTATCCACTTCCTCCAGTCGCTCTCCCTTTATGCTCACCTCCAATCTACTGCCACTTTCACCCCTTGTACATCTCATCACCTTACTTTTACCCACATTTATCTTCAGCTTTCTTCTATCACTCTCCCAAACTCTGCCACCAACTTCCTCAATCCCTCCTCCGATCCTGCCACAAGCGCAGTGTCGTCTGAAAACAACAGCTGGCTCACCTCCCACTCTTCTCCATTTCCTTTCACCATCTCCAATCCCTTGCATTTACCTCTCGCACTACCCCATCCATGTATAAGTTGAACAGCCAGGGCGACATAACGTATCCTTGACGAAGTCCCACCTATACCTCGAACCACTCACTCTCTCCATTTCTAATCCTGACACAAGCTCTACTACTCTCATAAAAACTCTTGACAGCTCCTAGAAGCATTCCTCCTATCCCGTATATCTGCATAACCTCCCACAGTGCCTCTCTGTCTACCCTATCGTAAGCCTTTTCCAGATCCATAAAAGCCCAAAAAACATCCTTTCCCTTTCCTATAGCTTTCTCACATATCTGCCTTACCACAAAGATCTGATCTACACAACCTCTGCCTGTCCTAAATCCACACTGTTCCTCACCAATTACTCTCTCTGTTCCTCTCCTAATCCTCTCAATCAAGATCCTCCCATAAGCCTTCCCAACTACACTAAACAAACTAATCCCTCTGAAACTACTACATTCACACTTGTCTCCTTTTCCCTTGTAAAGAGGAACTATACAGGCACTCCTCCAGTCCTCCGGCACTCTACCTTCTCTCCAGCAAACATTTGATAACCTCACCAGCCAGTCAACCATCACTGTACCTCCTTTTTTTAGACATTCTGCATGGCATCCATCCAGACCAGGTGCCTTACCTGCTTTCATCATCTTAACAACTGCCTTCACTTCATCCTTCCTTATTTCTCCTCCATTTTCCTCACTCATCACAGTCATTTTCTTAGCATTTCCCACTGCAACTATCTTTCCCTCCCCATCCTCCTTCACATTTAGCAACTCCCTAAAATATTCTGCCCATCTTCAACTTATTGCCTTCTCCTCCATTATCATCTCTCCATCTGCACCTTTTACCTTTTCTTCTCTACTTGATTCGCCTCCTCTTCCTCTCTTAGTTTCTTTCCAAAACATCTTTTTATTACTTTCAAAAATTTCTGTCATACTCTTACCCCATTTCACATCTGCTCTCCTCTTTGCCTCCTTTACCTTTTGCTTTACTTCTCTTTTCTTTTCTTTGTACCTCTCATATGACTCCCTCGTCCTATTTTGTAACCAATCTGTGAAAGCTCGCTTCTTCTCTTCTACAACTTTCTTTGTTTCCTCATCCCACCATTCACTACTCTTTCTTCTATTTCCTCCTGTCCTTCTTGTTCCACACACCATCTTTGCACACTTTATGACTCCCTCCTTGAACCATCCCCATTCCTCCTCCACACCTAGCTCTACTCTATCCTTCACTCCCTCCCACTCCTCGTTCAGCTTCTTTTTGTACTCCTTCTCCTTTTCCTTTTCATTCAAAGAGTTCACTCTAAGCACCTCCCTACCTTTTGTCCCTTTCCTCTTCCTCCATCTATCCTCCACTCTCAACTTACCTTCCACCAAAAAATGATCTGATATTCCCCCACTCTCTCCCCTTAGCACATGTACATCCTTAACTCTTCCTATCATAATCCTATTTACCACTACATAATCCATTAGCGCTCTATCTACCACCCTTCCATCCACCACCCTCTCCCATGTGTACTTATGCTTGACTTTCTTCCAAAACACTGTATTTGCTATCATCAACTCTCTTTCTAGACACATTTCCACCATCAACTCTCCACTACCATTCTTTCCTGAAACTCCACATTTCCCAACCACTCCATCAATTGGACCAATTCCTACCCTAGCATTAAGGTCTCCCAGTACTATTACATTGACATTTCTCCCTAAATCCTCTATGCATTCATTTAGATCTATCCAAAAGTCCTCCCTTTCTTCTGCACTCTTCTTACTGCCAGGCCCATATGCACTTACAAAGACCCACATCTCCTTTCCCAGTTTCACCTTCATTCACATTATCCTTGAGGATAACCTCCCACTTACACCCCCGAACTTACACTCACCTTTCCCTTTCAACTTAGTTTCACTCAAAGCCAACACATCCATCTTTCTTCTCATAAACATACTACCTATCTCTTCCCTTTTACTCTCATCTGTACCACATCCACGCACATTAAAAGACCCAAACCTTAGGGTGCTGGTCGGAAA
Organism: Oratosquilla oratoria; assembly: GCF_046742065.1. Classification (NCBI taxonomy): domain Eukaryota; kingdom Metazoa; phylum Arthropoda; class Malacostraca; order Stomatopoda; family Squillidae; genus Oratosquilla; species Oratosquilla oratoria. The sequence goes on from NC_134783.1 coordinate 6,466,943, forward strand.
ACTCCCAGACCCTCTTATGCCTTTATTTTTAGGAATGTCCCCCGTGTGGCTACAAGGAGAAGGATGCCTAGTCCCAATCCCCGTCCCTATCTTCTCGCCTCTTACGATCCAAGTGGGAATACTTGGTGGCAGTGTTCTTTTCCACCACCACAGGGAATTCCCCCACCACAGAAAAAATAATACTCAGAGAAATGGTACAGGACAGCAACAAGGGGTTGGGGGACAGCATAACGGAGGGACAGTCGTACTATAAAAGTGTCATCATTTCTCTATGAACAGTTTTCCTCTATCATAGACAAAATGATGTGTGACTCTGGTCCGTAGGGGCGCCCCATATAGACCCTAAAGTATCAACTGCATGCTACTTTGCCACAATAACAAGCAGCCAATTTAATATCTGAACAAATTTGGACGAGATTGAAAAAAACGCGATAATTGCATCACAATTAACATAACATAATTGGATCACAAGCCCTCTGCTGAATAAATAAATAAAAATAATTGATTTAATAATAGGATTATAACATAACTTATAAGTATACGAATTAGTTTTGGTTAGTTTGTCACTGCACTCAACACCACTCACAGCTTGAAGCTAGTTGTTCGTCTACCATCGACCACTACGTGAACGGATTCCTGCGTTCTCTCTCTCTCTCTCTCTCTCTCTCTCTCTCTCTCTCTCCTCTGCAACGTATATTAATTGTATTACTTGTCAAATAAGAGTGATAGATATCATTAGTAAGTCAAGAAAAATGTGTCGTCTGCTACACCATTTTGAGTATTTCGTTATTTGTCACATTTTTTAAGGTAGTTACTATTTAGCAAAAAAAAGAAAAAAAAAAGCATGTAAATGTACAGACACGAAAATGTAATAAAAAAGAATACCGGGCGAGTTGCTATTCTTGTCCGAAACATTTTTAAAACTGTACCAAAACTAAGTGGGGCAACTGTACATTGTAAAATAAATAAAACACATCAAAAAATGAAACCACAGAAAATGGAAGGAAGTGCCCTAACACCATGGAAAACCTTAAGTGAGGGGTATACTGATTTATTTGATATTCTAACATAGAAAAATGATTGTAATATGGTTATTTTCCTTGCTGAATTATTTTAAAACAAAATATATAAAAAAACGAAAATATCCTCTTTTTTTTTTCATCTCTAAGCAGGATCCTTGCAAAATCTTCCCTGCAATGGAGAGCAGTGAAATCCCCCCTCGATAATTGCCGCAGAACTTTCGATCTCCTTTTTTAAAGAGGGTGATGATGACCGCATCTTTGAGATGTTTTGGAACTTGCTGGACTGTCCATATCTTGGGGATGAGATCGTGCAACCTGGTCTTAAGTGACGTCCCTCCGTACTGCAGGAGCTCGAAAGGGATATTATCTGGGCCTGGTGATTTCCGGGCCTTCATTTGATTCATGGCTTTCTCCAATTCCAGAAATGTTGGAGATTCACTCATCCAGAGCTGGACTGGATGTTGTTGGACATTTTTCAGGAAGTCATCTGCAGTTGTCGATGGCCAATTCGGCATATATATATATATATATACATACATATATATATGAATATATATATATACATACATATATATATATATATATATATATATATATATACATACATATATATATATATATACATATACTGTATATGTATATATATATAAACATATATATATAAATATATATATATATAAATATTCATATATACATATATATATAAAATTATATATATATATATATATACATATATATATGTGTGTGTGTGTGTGTGTGTGTGTGTGTGTGTGTGTGTGTGTGTGTGTGTGTGTGTGTGTGTGTGTGTGTGTGTGTGTGTGTGTGTGTGTGTGTGTATTCACCTCGGATCTGCTGCAGTCTCTGTCGAGACAGCCAGACACCACCCTACGGCAGTGAGCTCAGAGCTCCTTATTAGCCGATTTCTGGGTAGGTCTGAGACCACTCACACACCACACACCGGGACAGCAAGGTCACAACTCCTTGACTAACGTCCCGTACCTACTCGCTGCTAGGTGAACAGGGGCTACACGTGAAAGGAGACAAACCCAACTTATCTCCGCCCGACCGGGGAATCGAACCCCGGTTCTCTGGCTTGTGAGGCCAGTGCTTTACCAATCCGCCACCGAGAGAGAGAGAGAGAGAGAGAGAGAGAGAGAGAGAGAGAGAGAGAGAGAGAGAGAAAGAAGAAGAGAGAGAGAGAGAGTCACCATGGCCTTGGATCAAGTGTTGGACTCGTGATCGACAGCTATTTCCCTCTCGGAAGAGAGCTCAGAGCTCATATATGACCG
>NC_134783.1:6479253-6481753 GCF_046742065.1 Oratosquilla oratoria
CTTTTTATATTGTTCATTTGTTGCTAGTTTCCCTGTTTTGGATAAGATATTCTCTGCCGTCGTTTGTGACCTGAATTTAATCTTAATTGGTCTGGTCTTATCTGTACTATACTTTCCGAGTCTGAACTTCTCTTCGATTTGTTTCATTATTTCTGGTTCATCTTCCTGAACTAATTGTAGTAAACTGCTTAATTTTTCATTTTCCTCTTTGATTCTTGAGGTTCTATCTGGGTTATATTTCTCTTCCATTCCTAATATAATTATACATTTCTTTTTTTCTGCTAAGTCTCTTACTATATTCTCCTTCTGTCTCATCACTTTGATAACTGAGTCTTCAGTTTGTTCTTTCATTTGCTGTTTAATTATATCAGTAAATGCAACTTTACTGTTTTCTTGGATTGTCTTCCAACCCTTAGCTTCTTTAGCTATGGCCTCTTTGTTTTCTTTATTATTCCTCTTTAATTCTTCATTCTCCTCTTTTACTTCTCTTGACTGTCTTTTTAGTTCTTCTATTTCATCAGTTAAGTTTTTGTTCGCCTTCTCTAGTTCTTCCAATTTTTCAACTCTCTCTGCAATTTCTTACATTTTACCGAACCTAATCTCCCAATGTTCAGTCATTTGTTTAAGTTTTTCCTCCAGTTTTGCCAGTCGGGGAAGGTTGGTATCCGCCGCCCCTTCATTAAATCCTTGGAAATTATTATCCTCACCTTCCATTGTGCTGCTCTTATCTATGTTTCTAATCTTTACATTTTTGTTAGTCCCATCATCGAAATCCAAATCATCGGTTCGGCGTTTGTTTACAAGCCGTCTGGCCTCTTGGACCAAGTCCTCCCCTTCCTCGTTTCCTTCCATTTCCCTCAGTAATCCCTCCCCTTCTCCTTTTTCCTCACTTTCCCACTACACCACGATCAATTTCCCCCCATCACCCTGTAAATACAATAGGTACTTCCTTTGCTTTGGGATCCACGAAAATTTCACTTTTTCTTCAGAACGTCCTCTACACCGTCCGTTCGGTGAAGTGTGTGTGTGTGTGTGAATGTGTGTGTGTGTGTGTGTGTGTGTGTGTGTGTGTGTGTGTGTGTGTGTGTGTGTGTGTGTGTGTGTGTGTGTGTGTGTATGTGTGTGTGTGTGTGTGTGTGTGTGTGTGTGTGTGTGTGTGTGTGTGTGTGTGTGAGTGTGTGTGTGTGTGTGTGTGTGTGTGTGTGTGTGTGTGTGTGTGTGTGTGTGTGTGTGTGTGTGTGTGTGTGTGTGTGTGTGTGTGTGTATGTGTGTGTGTGTGTGTGTGTGTGTGTGTTTGTGTGTGTGCGTGTGTGTGTGCGTGCGTGTGTGTGCCTTTGTGTGCTTGTGTGTGTGTGTGTGTGTGTGTGTGTGTGTGTGTGTGTGTGTGTGTGTGTGTGTGTGTGTGTGTGTGTGTGTGTGTGTGTGTGTGTGTGTGTGTGTGTGTGTGTGTGTGTGTGTGTGTGTGTGTGTGTGTGTGTGTGTGTGTGTGTGTGTGTGTGTGTGTGTGTGTGTGTGTGTGTGTGTCCCATATTCAAAAAAGGTGACAAAAAGAAATCAAATTAACTATAGGCCTATAAGTTTGACTTCAATCGTAGGAAAAACAATGGAAACTATCATCAGAGATGCTATCGAACATCATTTAGAAAGTAACCGTTTGATAAATGATAGCCAGCATGGTTTCAGACGGAAACGTTCTTGCGTGACTAACTTACTCGAATTCTACAACACAGTTATCTCGAATTATGACAAAAGAAACAATATAGATTTAGTATATCTAGACTTTGCAAAAGCTTTTGATACCGTCCCACACGAAAGACTACTTACTAAATTAGCTTTGCATGGAATAAGTGGTAGCCTATTAGGTTGGACTAGTAATTGGTTGAAAGGTCGAAAACAGAGAGTTGTTTTAAATGGAAAAACTTCTGGATGGAAAAGTGTTGCAAGTGGAGTTCCTCAGGGTTCCGTTCTTGGGCCACTTCTATTCATAGTATATATAAATGATATAGACCATGGACTAAAATCTACTGTTTCCAAATTTGCTGATGATACAAAACTGTGCGGAGTGGCAAATGATCACTCAAACCAATTAGATATTCAAGAAGATTTAGATAAATTACAGCAATGGTCTGAAAAGTGGCTAATGAAATTTAACACAAGTAAATGCAAGGTAATGCACATAGGTAAAAATAACAGTAAGTACGATTACAAGTTATTTGGAAATTCGTTAACAAAAGTGGATAGTGAAAAAGATCTCGGCGTAATTATCAGTAACGACCTCAAATCATCCAAGCAATGTATTTCAGCCTCTGAGAAAGCAAATAAGATTCTAGGACTGATTGCGCGATCTTTTGATTTCAAAAGTCCATCACTCATTAACAAGCTATATAAATCGTTAGTTCGTCCACATTTGGAATATGCTGTTTCCGTATGGTCACCGAATCTCATTAAAGACATTGACAGACTGGAAAAAGTACAACGGCGAGCCACAAAACTGATTCCA
>NC_134783.1:6486753-6491753 GCF_046742065.1 Oratosquilla oratoria
ACATCTCATCACCTTACATTTATCTTCAATTTTCTTATTTCACACACCTTCCAAAACTCTGTCACTAACTTCTTCAATCCCTCCTCTGATCCTGTTACAAGCGCAGTGTCGTCAGCAAACAACAACTGTCTTATCTCCCATTTTTCTCCATTTTCTTTAACTATCTCCAATCACCGACCCATTGCCCTTGCGTTTATCTCTTGCACCACCCCATCCATGTATAAATTGAACAGCCAAGGCGACATAACACATCCCTGGCGAAGACCTATCTTTACCTCAAACTACTCACTCTCTCCATTTCTAATTCTAACACAGGTCTACTATTCTCGTAAAAACTCTTGACTGTTCTTAACAGCTTTCCTCCTATCCCATATATCTGCAATACCTCTCACAGTGCCTGCCAAAAACCTTTTCCAAATATATAAAGGCTGAAAAAACATCCTTACCTTTCCCTAAAGCTCTCTCACATATTTGTCTTACCACAAGAATCTGATCTACGCAACATTTACCAGTCCTAAACCCACACTGTTCCTCATCAATTACTCCCTCTGTTCCTTTCCTAATCCTCTCAATCAAAACCCTCCCATATGCCTTCCCAACTACACTTAACAAACTGATCCCTCTGAAAATACTACACTCACACTTGTCCCCTTTTCACTTATAAAGTGGAACTATACAGGCACTCCATCAGTCATCTAGCACTCTACCCTCTCTTAAACAAACATTAAACAACCTCACCAGCCAGCCCACCATCACTGTAACTCCCTTTTTTAGACACTCCGCATGACACCCATCTAACCCAGGTGCCTTACTTGGTCTCATCGTTTTGATAATTTTTTTCACCTCATCTTTCCTTATTTCGCCTCCATTTTCCTCATTCACCACTGTCATTTTCTTAGCGCTTCCTATTGCAACCTTTTCCTCCCTGTCCTCCTTCACATTTAGCAACTCCCTAAAATACTCTGCCCATCTTCCTCTTACTACCGTCTCTACAATATATCATTTCTCCATTTGCACCTTTTACCTTTTTTTTCTCTTCTTGATTCGCCTCCTCTTCCTCTCTTAACTTCTTTCCAAAACATCTTTTTATTACCTTCATTTTTTTCTGTCCTACTTTTACCCCTTTTCACATCTGCTCTCCTCTTTGCCTCCTTTATATTCTGTTTTACTTCTCTTCTCTTTTCTTTGTACTTCCCATATATCTCGTTCTATTTTGTAACCAATCTGTGAATGCTCGTTTCTTCTCTTCTACATTAAATATCTACATAACTTTTAAGTAATTCAACTTAATCTAAACTATTTTCTTCCTCCTTTCTCTTCTGCTGTTTTACCTTTAACATCGTATTGGGCGCACAGGAAATACCTGTTTCATTCACTGTAACCCAACAAAAGAGGCAGAAATGGAGCCTGCCGACCTGTCTCGAGTGGTTGCAGCAAGTGTCACCCCTCTGCGGTGTGACTACAGCTATTGACCAAAGTTAGCAATCTCGGCACCCATTGAAACGATGCATCCAACTATATAACGATATCATACTATATGACGTAATGGTTTACCATCTTGTATCGTTTGTTTTGAACATATTTCGCACAAACCATAACAAGTCGTGGCATACAACTCCTTTTCAATCGTCGTGTGTTTATGTTTCTTTTTTCTTTCTTTCTTTTCGCAGAGCTTTTAGATTGTATTACTATTATGTCTGGTGATGAACAATGAACTGGATTTTCAGCCAATAATCAATTTTGTCTTGAACAGATCGAAGCCAAATGTTCCATGCCGCATATGAACGATAAGAAAGGCTTAACCATAAAGGGTTACCAAAATGAACAATAATTAAGGATGGCCGAAGCCTAGGCAAAGCGTTTACTAATCTAAGAGGACCAAATCCTCTCCTTCTTAGTCAAGCATACCCATCGTAATGCACCGGAGCCGTACGATGGCTGTCTTCAGTACAGAACCGGCTGACAGACCAATACATGATTCTCCGATTCTCCGCCGCTGAACAATAAAGAACCAGAAAAAAATACAGACGAGAAGCTCAGCATTTATTGAACAAGAATGATGAGATATTATCATTCCTGGGCCACTTATGCCCATTGGAGTGCGCCGGGGCCGTACCATTTCCAGCCCAGCAAAGGTAGACAGGCTAATAATTAATTCTGGGCCACATCCCATGCGCGAGAGATGGGTGGAGTTCGGATCAAGTTCGGCTCGACTGCACCACGCAAGAGCGCCTTTAGAATAAATTGACACTCCCTAAACTAATGCAGGAACTGAAATCAGCCCGAGGATGGCTACGGTAGACACGTGCTGACAATCCGTAATAATATTATCTGTAAGAGGAACAACGAATTAAGATAGATACTGACTCGATTTTCAATGACTGGAAACTTACAGCTCCCCCAAACCCAAGTAGCTGGCAATATTCCTCAGAGCCTCACATAGATTTCTCCTGGAAGAGTCTTTGTGGAGCTGCTTGCCTTGTATTATTATAGCTCCTGCGCTCCAAGGAGTCCGTTCAGGGTGTGGCATACGTCGTGAGCCATTCTGCCAAATCAACCTTAGTACAAGCCTCTCTAAATACTACAACGCTCAACTCCCGAACCCATTGCCTTGATGACGAGTCATAAAATCTTGAACTCATAATTAGGAACACTTATATCCCGTCAAAAACTCCCGCTTAGAATGTTGAACATTCAAGAACTTTGTTCTATTTAATACCAGTCGGTTTTATTCGGCTCAAAGGAACAAATGAATAAACAAATACATAAATAAATAGGTAAGTCAATATATAAACAAATGATTAAATAGATAAATGGTTAAAAAAAAAAGTAAAAACCAAGCAAAAAGCATACAGGTACGAACAACGTCGGACGCCTGTACAGCCTACATTTACCGATGAATTGCGGCGAGTGGCCATCCAAAGAGAAATGATAAAGTCTAAGTGGTGATGAAAGAACATTCTCTGTCAATACATCATCGAATGAAATACCTTCTACTCCATAAAGAAAAGCACACAGACACACAAGAATTAACTATCGAACGACATTTGAATAACAACGCGCCAACGGGATTATAGTATTGAAGGACACGGAAATAACACAAGAATATCATTCAGCCACACCCTGGTCTACGATAAGGTTCAACACGGCCTTGGAATCTTTAAACGATGGAGAGACAATACATGATTGGTATTAGCAGGGTGGTTACCGAGACATAAAATTTGAACCTGCGAAGAAAAATAGCGCAAGTTAATTGATGAAAGATAGTATGCGGAGTGGTTTCCTTTAGTAGTATACATATTTAACAGGTGAGGATGCATAGAAACTATCGCTTAGCTGGCATAAAGCAACCATCCCTCATGCTGTAAAATAGTAATGACTAAATCTGCTCTAGCTTATTTGCAAAATAACATTTCAGTAATTAGACACTTTAAAGTTTATGAAGCCTCGATTATTTCCGAGATGATTCATAACTGCCTGCAACAGAATTAACTCATCATTATCTTTAAAGTCTTCAACACCGTGACGCACTATGGAAATTTCATTCTGGTGTGATTCCATCAGGCGTCACCGAATTGAAGGAATTCGGTCTCTTTTTGCCTAATCCTTTCAACACGAGAACGAACTCTTCACTCTTTACCCTGGCTCAGACTCGTCGATCTTAAGGGTTTATCACATTGGACTATTTTTCCTGCCACATTCTACCTCCAACCTCCATTTGAATAACTACACTTGTGAGAAACTGATTCTCACAACTTCGGTGATGCACAATTCCTCGTGGGCGATAGTATCACCCACTCATGTGTTCTTACCGAGGCAATAACCTGAGATATAGATATATCCACGGCATATTGACGTAAGGACCTCGCCTGAAAGCTCTTATCGGAGGAATTGATACATCACATGACACCGGTGACCCCATCCTCCAGAATGAAAAGACCTGGTGTATTTGGCTAAATCAGCCCAAGGCGTGTAATTACTATGGCTATTGGCCAAGTGTGTTTTGGAGTTTTGTCCATAGCCAATCATGTTCACCCCAAGATGAAATATACGGCTTTAGAGGGGGGTGCTTAGCATCACCAAGGTATCCTTAAGGTTTTGGAGACGGAGGGAGGACATACGCTCGGCAACTGCTCATAGGCCCAGGTCAGTAGCTCTGACTCTGAAGCTCCCACAAAACAGTACACACACTCTAGCACAGATAATAAAACAAAGAAACTTGGACAACTGGTTTGTTCTCTCAGCCTAGTCAAAATCTAAGCTCCCACCCTCCTGGGGTCATAGCCCCTCTGAGGACGGGGTGCGACACACTATAACCTCACAGAAATCTAGACTTCCCTTATAAAATTTCAGTAGTATGTCTAACATTCGTATAGGTTTACAATCTCTTTGTTCATCATTCAACTTTGATATATATAACGGAAAGATAATTTGATATTTGGAGATTTGAAAAATAAGATATTGTAACCGAAGTCGTTTTTTACTCAAATGAACTCTCAACTTTCGGTGCTGGTGAAGCCCGTGGAAGCCCAGTGTGATGACCCCTTTACTCAGCCGAAGAGGGCGTCGCCTTATTGGATACGAAGGTAAAATTGAATGTATGATTGGCCTCACTTGTGAGTACTACATTAGCTCTGCTACGAAGCTGTAGCAAACTAGTTTTTCTAAGTATTAAAAACTCGTTCATATCATAAGTCCAAGACCTAAATATAAAAACCTTCTACGGTTCCCCACAAGACCTCAACAATTGTAACACCTAGATGTGGAGGCGACTATACATCTACTTGCACAAGACTTCAAAGATCTTCATTTTCCTTCAAAGACACACCGGCACTATGAAGCCCACATTAAGGAAGAATCCTCCTGTCATCAAGCAGGATATCAATTATCTTTGAAATTTTTCAGTAATCACCCTCCGCCACCTACACCCTTATCCCCACCCCCGGGCTTAAAATCATCTCTCGCGGGACATTAATGTTTAAGACGCGATAAAAACACGT
>NC_134783.1:6496753-6501753 GCF_046742065.1 Oratosquilla oratoria
AGTTCTGATTAAAGAATAATTATTTCCTTCAAAAGAAACAAAAACAAACAAGATCGAAAAATAGAGGTCGCCAAGCGAGCAAAAATTACAAGATCCGATACACAGTAATGTTCACATTAGAAAAGTCCAAAAAAATAAATACCAGTCAATGGGTCTTTTAGGACATAAATGGCTAAATTCGCCAGGACATATGTAAATATAAATAGTCGATCAAATATCGACATTCAATAGAAAATAGTCTTCACAAAGACAATACGTAGTAAGGTCGAGAAATATCGACAATTAGAATGGAAACTAAGTCCTACGTAATAGTTTACGTAAAAAATACAAAGTCGAGAAAATTCTACGACTAAAAGTCTAAGTCCAGCAAAGTGGAAAAAGTACTAGCATAAGGCTAGAAGAGTATGAGATTAGTTAGTAAGGGACTCTGTATAAACAGAGACCAATTTTCTGTTGCAAACACCAATATATATACATTTCTCTGCTAGGCCACGGAGGGCTGCCAAGTGTCGCCAGATGTAACGAACAACAAGGGTGTTTTAGAATATCTCCACGTATGTACATGGATATTCTTTACAACAAGGTATACAAAATAATATATGATAAAGTTACCTTGTCAATCTTAGATACAAGCAGAAACTTAATAGTTTTTATATTAAAATCTATACATTGATACATACGTAAATGGAAGTTGGAACGCTATTGCCAAAACTTACGCTCCCACGCAATTTTTAACAAGAGCGCACCTAGGCAGGCGCAGCATCTCGTTCTCACACCAACGCATTGCAACTTCCGAAAACAATGAAAAAATATGCAATTTCGTAAATATTACGTAAATCAGTTCCTAAGATTGACAAGAGAGGTCCATGAGATACATAAATCATACATACATACATACATAAATCATTCTGTAATGAATGGAACATGTTTGACAAAGCAAAAGAAGAACGAAATACGTATATAAAGGTAGAATTAATTAAATTGACAGTCTTCATACGTCGCGTTGACGGTTTGGACAGGAAGGTGAGCTACGTGCCTACCGTGGGAAAGCCGGCATAACTCACAACTTATCAAAAGTACACATACGCACAAACGTGCACATGAGAAATAGACCTATATTCACGTAAATGTTTTAGCCCTTCACTACGACGGGTCTGTAGTCGTAACACACTCAAAATTTAACACAAGTAAATGCAAGGTAATGCACATAGGTAAAAATAACAGTAAGTACGATTACAAGTTATTTGGAAATTCGTTAACAAAAGTGGATAGTGAAAAAGATCTCGGCGTAATTATCAGTAACGACCTCAAATCATCCAAGCAGTGTATTTCAGCCTCTGAGAAAGCAAATAAGATTCTGGGACTGATTGCGCGATCATTTGATTTCAAAAGTCCATCACTCATTAACAAGCTATATAAATCGTTAGTTCGTCCACATTTGGAATATGCTGTTTCCGTATGGTCACCGAATATCATTAAAGACATTGACAGACTGGAAAAAGTACAACGGCGAGCCACAAAACTGATTCCAAATATCAAAAATAAATCATACGAAAATCGACTAAAACACATGAATCTGTTTTCCCTAAAAATGCGTAGACTCAGAGGTGACTTGATTCAGGTCTTTAAGATTTTAAAGGGAATTGACAACATCAAAAGTGACCAAATTTTCACATTGAATGAGAATCAGACAAGAAACAATGGTCTCAAACTGTCCGGAAATAGATTCAATTTGGAAGTAGGTAGAAACAACTTTGCCAACCGTGTAGTTAATGAATGGAATAAACTTCCTGCACAAGTAGTGCAATGTAGTTCAGTTCGAAGCTTTAAGAATCATTTAGATAAATACCTAAGTAAGATGCTGTAATGATTATAATTTATCTTATATTATTTGTTTTTGTTTTGTTATCATTTGTCTGTCTGATTTTTATTTATTATTAGTTATATGTCAATTTATTATTATTTACTATTTACCTGTTTGTTTATTATTTAACTATACCTATGCATTTATTTATGTATTTTATTTGTTATTTACATTATTATAGTTTTATTTTATTTATCATTTTATTACTAATATGATTTTTTTTTTCGCATCCGACCTAGATATGGATCAATAGGTCTCCTGTTGGCATGCTCCGCCTTTGTAATCCTTTGTAATATACATATACACATACATATACATGTACATATACATATACATATACATATACATGTACATATACATATACGTATACGTATACATATACATATACATATACATATACATATACATATACATATACATATACTGTACATATACATATACATATATGAATGAGATACAGTCCTTGTACTCAAAATCGAAGTACTACAAGCATCAGCTAGTACGGCGTGAGCAGGAGCCATAACGTGACGAATCTCAACCATTGTAATTCCAGCAAAGAACGACCGTAACTCTCTAGTCTCTAGTGCCTGGTCGGCCTGTAAGCATGAATTAGATTCACTTTATTCCTACGGGCGCTACATGTATTCATTATAGATAATGCCGGTCTTATGCTTGCGAGACGGCTTGAAATTGAGGTAATCCAGTTGCGAAGGATTAGCACACATAAAAAGGTCCAATACGATACGACTCTTTTCTTGTGTATACATGCGTATACACGTGCACAAATGCATACATACACACTCGCAATATACGCATTCATGATTATTAATGCTCACGCGCGCATGTATTATACTAGGCCACCCTAGTTTTGTTTTTTTTAATGTCTAGTTTCTCTAAGGTTATTTTCCTTCCTGATTTAAAAATACCATTGAAAATTGCATAGCACAAATATTTAAAAAAAATAATTGAGGTTTTTATATACATAACAAAATATACATAGCTGCGATAGTACACTATATTTTGTTCTTGTATTCCCTTTTTAGAATAATGAGAAAATGTGATACTGTCATAAGAGCCCGGTAGAAATCCACAGGAGAGCTTGATTTCCTACTGTGAGCTCCATGATCTTAACACACCAGTGCCCATGTATAGTCTCCCATCATAGCATGGTCCCATCTTCCTTAGTATCTTTTCTCCATTGCAGCAATGTCCTAATGGAACCTCTCACCATGCTCTTCACTCACTTTTTCCAAGTTTATACGAAAAAATCCAAATGTGAATGCAAAAGGTGCACCTTTAATGACATTCTACATACTAAGTTCTTATAACTTTCCAAAAGTTTTACTACGAGCTGCTTGTAGTTTGGGTTCTTATCATTACCAAGGAATCCATTAACTATATTTCGAAATGCACACCACACCTCTCTTTCGACATCATTCGTTGCATTCTCAAGTTGCACTGACTTCAACATTTTTCTCATTTGCAGACCAGCAAATATACCACCCTTAACTTTGGCCTCTGATAGTTTTGGAAAGAGTTGAGGAATCCCTTGAAATGCTTTTCCATCATGATCTGATGTTTTTACAAACTGTTTGACCAAATCAAGCTTCATATGAAGTGGGGTAGCAACACTTTGGCAGGCTCTACAAGAGGCTGCCTTTTCGTTGAGTTTTCCTGGCTGTAAGTCACCTCGAGGGGGTCACTCCACTTTCTGGTAGTGTTCATCATCAGCCCGACTGTTCCATAGGCAAAGAGAACATGAATACTTGTTGTACCCACCCTGTAATCCAAGTAAGAAGGTGAGCATTTTAAAATCACCACAAATGTCCCATTTAAACTTATCATAGTTTACCTACTCTATGTATGTATGTAGTAAAACAACTTTGAGGCTTTTGGTAGAACTATCTATGAACAGTCGCCATTGTTCAGGATTGCCATAAATATATATTTTGTCGAATAAAATTGTATATTAATTTTTCATAATATTTTTCAAGATATTCTCAATCTTCCTAGCCAACTTTGAGTGTGCGTATTATTCGTAAACATAAACTCTGTTTCCTCCTTAGCATTAAACTGAAATGAACTCCATACATCTAATGTAGTTCATAATTAAGAAATTCGTCAGATGAACACCGAATATCTTAAATTATTCCAATAAAATAAATAAACTATTTAAGAATCGCATCCAATGACTATCATATGTGCTCCCAGATGACTTAAAAGACAGATTCAATTAATAAAGACTAAAGAGCATTTTTATTTGAGACATTATGATCCAGAAATAAAAATTGTGAAAAGTGAAAATAAACTCTGAAACAGGATAAATTGTGGCCAAAATATAAAAAAGAAATTAACAGAACAGCAACAAAACACGTTTCCCTCTACTTAGAGTTCTTTCAAGTACTTCATTATGCTCTCAGTAGAGCCAAACGTCAAGTATTTGAAGTATTGAGATCTTCTATTTCGGTACCATGAGAAAGATCATATTGAGAAAGATTGAATCTATAAACAAGAACCTCATTCAAGCTCAAGCAGCGATCAATTTCAAATCAACACTACAATTGTATAATACACATGATACATATATGCTGAACATGTGTTGGATATGGATCCATGTAGACCTATGCAAATATGTGTGTATATATTTATGTATGTATGTGCATAGACATGACAGAATTGAATAGACACCAAGAGAAATCGTTTAATTTATTAAACAAGCAATTGATACAATTAAATGCTTATAGATGGTCATAATGTGAATAACTAATACTTGGTTGACATCCCCATTGCTTTTTTTAATGCAAGACCCTTCTAGGTATGCTAGTGATTAGTTCACGAATATCATCTTGAGGGATTTCTTGCCATGTTTCCCGTAGTATTCCTAAGAGTTCGGGCTTTGCAGATGGTTTCCTGTTCTTTTTGCGAAGTTGTCGGTTTAATATGCCTCAGATGTGTTCAATAGGGTTTATATCCGGAGACTGACTTGGCCATGGAAGTATCCTGATCCCACTTTGGCTCAACCAATTTTGTGTTGCTTGAGCAGTGTGACAAGGAGGTCCATCCTCCATAAATAGGAAGACATTTTTACTCATTCTACCACTGGAGAATATTTGAATAAGTCCTTCCTTTAATATAA
>NC_134783.1:6511753-6519253 GCF_046742065.1 Oratosquilla oratoria
CTGATGCATGACTGTAAGTGAAGGGGCCCAGGAAGGTGACGCATACATCAACTTGGGCAAAATGAAGGAAATGTATATGGTTTTGAGATCTTCAGCCTGTGCCCCTAATGATCTCAGGCGACGCAGCATATACAGCTTGTAGGAGGCTGCCCTGACAGTGTTAGCGGTGTTCTCTTTCCAAGTCAACTTGTCGATGGTGATCCCCAGCAGCTTGGTTGACTGGACCACCTGTAGTGGTTGGCCCTCAATTGCCAGCAGGGGATGGGGAGAACGTCATTGGAGGTGTGGAAGTGCATTACCACAGTTTTCTTGTGGTTGATGGTGATTGTTGTGCATTGTCCATGTGTGTAGCCTGTCCAGTAAGTCTTGCATTGGGTTATAGTCCAGGTCAGTGTTGTACACAGTGATCCCCACCGTGCAGTCATCAACATATTTCCACATGCGTGTGTGTGTGTGTGTGTGTGTGTGTGTGTGTGTGTGTGTGTGTGTGTGTGTGTGTGTGTGTGTGTGTGTGTGTGTGTGTGTGTGTGTGTGTGTGTGTGTGTGTGTGTGTGTGTGTGTGTGTGTGTGTGTGTGTGTGTGTGTGTGTGTGTGTGTGTGTGTGTGTGTGTGTGTGTGTGTGTGTGTGTGTGTGTGTGTGTGTGTGTGTGTGTGTGTGTGTGTGTGAACGACGCCCACGTAATCACCCCAGCAAAGATGTCGACATGTGAAGCAGTAGATGTTGCTCACTGGGAAGTTGAACACCTGATTAAAAACCGGCCAGATGATCTCCCGTACTTGTATCAAAATAAATGTATCATATCAAATCCGGCTGGAGCGCGCTGCACTCCCGATGCAGTCGCGCGTGCGTCGCAAATGCGCTCTCATGGAAATAATTTCGTCATATCCATAGTTTTGAAAAGAAAAATAATATAGAGCGCTGGTGAATGAATAAATAAATAAATAGATAAATAAATAAATAGATAAATAAATAAATAAATAACATAGAGAGCGGGGGTAGAGAGGGTGGGAAAAGTGTGTGTGTGTGTGTGTGTGTGTGTGTGTGTGTGTGTGTGTGTGTGTGTGTGTGTGTGTGTGTGTGTGTGTGTGTGTGTGTGTGTGTGTGTGTGTGTGTGTGTGTGTGTGTGTGTGCGTGTCTGTGTTTCACCATGGTTCACCATTGTCTTAGATCACATGTTGGACTCGTGATCAACAGCTATTTCCCTCCCGGAAGAGAGCTCATATAAGACCGATCTATGGGTAATGCTGTGACCTTACATGCACACGCACCTCCAACATCCCGCCCACGAGAATTGGAGTAACGACTCGTAGTGCAGCGATACTGAAATTATTTCAACCCTGGACGGGATTCGAACCCGGACTGCCGTAGTGACAGCCGGGAACTCTACGAACTGCGCCACGATATATGTGTGTGTGTGTGTGTGTGTGTGTGTGTGTGTGTGTGTGTGTGTGTGTGTGTGTGTGTGTGTGTGTGTGTGTGTGTGTGTGTGTGTGTGTGTGTGTGTGTGTGTGTGTGTGTGTGTGTATTTACCTAGTTGTATTATACGGGAAAGGGAGCTATGCTCGTAGTAACCCGTCTTTGTATCTCGCAACATCTAGTTTGTTCTTAAATTCTTGTATGGTGTTTGCACACACTATTGTTTCATTCAATTTGTTTCAGACATCTACCACTCTGCGTGGATTTTTTTTTTCTAATCTCTTCCATAACTATCTTTTTTGAGAGGGGGAACAGAAAGGGTAGAGAGACAGCTCATATAAATTCATTATGCTCATATAGCGATAAACCTAGTATAGTAGGTACTTTCTATTTATACATAGTATGCGCGACGCGCAGATCACATCACTACGTACAGTAAAAATGTACGGCAATAATAATAACAAAGGAAAGAAGGAGACTGTAAAAGACCACAAGACCCACAATTGGCAGTTTCATTAATCCTGTATGGGAAAATATATTAGTAAACAAAGTGAGATAAGCTTTAGCATCCACCAAAGTGTGGATGTCAAATTAGGACAGTGTCTAGATTATTGTCAGTTAAGAGAAAGTGACACATGTATTAAGTCTTGGTTTTGGGGCAATAAGTCTCTTACTGAGAGGCATCCGAGGCAGTAGTGGTGGATACTGTTGACGTTGGGACGGTCGCAAAGTTTGCAGCTGGAGTAGTGTGGTACATCCCTCGCCTCAGAGACTTGTCACAGCGGTCTGTAACCCAAGCGAAGCCGTGCGGTCACGATATTGTGTTTACGAACAAGGAGTCCGTGCTTGCGATACCTCGGAAGAGAGAAACGGAAGTGTTCGTAGTATTGTATTGATGCGCTTTGTGCGCGCTCTGCATTCATGCGATGGAGAGTGGTTAGAAGAGCGGCAGAGTGTATGATCTTCTAGCACAGAGAGGAGGGTGTGGCATCGTCAGGCAGTGGTAGTTTGCAGGCATTTTTGGCGATGAGATCTGCCTTTTCATTGGCAGCGATTCCAACGTGGGTGGGAATCAACGTAATGATTATGGTGAGAGACTGTTCTTGAGCTGTCACTGCTGTAAAATGTGATGGATGAGGGGGCGGTGTAAGGGTTGTGGAGACAAGACGGCCTGTAGGGCGGACTGGGAGTCGCACATTACCACGCCATTCAGTCGCCGCTGACAGAGTAGGTTAACAGCAAGCAGGAGTGCCTGCAGTTCGCAGTACGTAGAACAGGACGAGTTAGGTAACCTGCTGTGGCTCCACATCCGGTGAGTAGACGGAGCAGCCCGCGCTATCGTCTGGCTATAAGGACCTGTCCACATAGAGATGATGCGCGGCAGGGACGGAGAGGACACTACAGTGATGTGTTCTAGGGCTAATTGTTTCTGGAGGAGCGGTGGGTCTATTTTTGAAGTGGGTGTGAATGTGATATGAGGCTATGAAATAGTCCATGGAGGCAGTCCGTGATCAACCTCGGCTATTATAGGGACTTAGATGTAAAGGCGCTGCAGGGTGGAGCACACTGTGTTTGCGAGAGTGCGGACGCCGGGACGCAGGTAAGGGCGGGATGCGGAGGGGTCGAGTGAAGCTCTTAAAACATGGGCATAGTGTTGGGCCAGATGGGGTGAATGGAGACACTTGACGCTGAAGGAAGAGATGTTAGCGTGTATTCTTTCAATAACTGAAGGAAGATTAGGTTCGGTCTGTATGTTTACTACTCTGGTGGAGGTGGGGCATTCAAGAATGTACCGCATCACTCTGTTCTAGAATCTATCTAAAGGCACCAAGGAGGTCTTGGAGAGCTGACCAAGGGCTGGGGAGAGATAGTCTTTGACTGACCGATCGAAGGCAACATAGATGGTTCTTGCCAAGGGTTGGATAGTCCAGCGGCATTGTTGCTGAGCTATTTAAAAGGTATAAAGCGCTGTTCTAGCCGGTGGAGATCTTGGATGATGGGATGGATGCGCTGCCGAGTAGGTATGGCTGAAGTAATGCGTACTGGTGCTCCCAGGTGCAGGTATTGTGCGCAGGGCGCGATGACTCTGTGTCCTGCAGTGAACACTGGCAGTGTTCCGGAGCCCATAGGAGAGAATACTCGACTCTTTTCTGGGGAAAGGATGAAGCCACAGGCGGATGTCTACTCGTAGAAGGAGTGAGGGAGGCGCTGTAGGTCGGCAGCAGAGGTGGAGTGCACACAGATATTGTCAGCGTAGCAGGTGACAGTTGCGCCGGGAGTGTTGGGGAGAAGGGATAGCAGGCGATGTATCATGACGTTAAAGAGGAAGGGACTTAAGACCCTACCCTGTGGGGTACCAAGTTCGAGTTCCCTGGATGTACTGGACGTTCCCTAGAATAATACACGTGAAGTCCTGTTTGAGAGATAGCCACGGATCCACCTCATGACGTTGCCTTGGACGCTAAATTCTACGAGCTGGTCGAGAATAATCTCCCTGTTGGCTACGTCGAAAGTACTCTCGAGATCAAGAAATGCTACCACACTGGCAGGGGAGAGGCGGGAATAGAGGTCCATCAGGCAGTGGTGTGTACTCCTCTGTGGTAAGAAACCATACAGTTGCGGTGATAGCTTATCCTGTAGTCGAGACATAAGGCGAGTAAGAAATATACGTTCAAGGACTTTACAGAAAGAGGAATTGAATTGAGTGAAATGAGCCTGGAGTTGTCTGTGGTAGGTTTGGAGATGGGCACAATGGTATAAGATGTCCAGCCACGAGGCATATATCCCTTGCTAAAGCAAAGGTTGTAGAGTTGCAGCAAGGGATTGCCAGGGACTTTAAGGAGCAGGCGGAGGACTTGATAGGTGATGCCATCATCCCCAGGAACTGTTGTTTTGTTTGTGACAAGAGCACGACGCAGTTCGTCCTCAATGATGGGTACATACGTTGCCATTTCCATCCGTCCGTAATAATGCATCCATTAGACGCAGTGTTGCCGATATTCTTGTGGGTGGAGAGTGCCTCTTGAATGGGGGCGGGAAGATTGTTTGCCTGTGCTTGTTCAGACCAAGCACTTAGTAAGTCCTGTGCATATTGGGCTGTGGTGGAGAGCACTCGATGGTTTCTTCTTGATGATTTTGTTTACCCAAAATCCCCTTTTTCCTCCCAAGGTCGTTGTCCACCCTCAGTAGACAATTGCTCATCCTTCTTATTTTCTTCCTTTTGTTCCCCGGTTGTGAGCTATTGTCCTTCACCCAGCCAATAATTTCATTTTATCCTTAACCTTTCCTGCGGACCAGACATTTGATCCACCTTCTTAACCTTTCCTAGTATTCAGTGACCTCCCTACCTCCCTTACTCCCTTTACTCCCTCCCCCCCACTTCTCCCCGTTCCTCTTATCTAATCTTAGCCATGTGTATTACGACTATATACTTGAAAAATGTAACAAGCGAAACGTCATACTAATAAAGGCTCCGTCCTCATATGATGTTTATTTCGATAACATATTGTAAGATATGTGTATGTATACAGGTATGTATGCATGTATATACGTATACATATTTGTATGTATATACCTGTATATATATACTTATGTATTTAAGTCTACAGGTATGTATGTATGTTTGTATGCATGTATGTATGTATGTATGTATGTATGTATGTATGTATGTATGTATGTATGTATGTATGCATGCATGTATGTATGTGTGTATGTTTATGTGTATGTTATATGTATGTTCTTGTAGATATGTATACATTTATGGATACATGCATATATGTATGTAAACATATATGTGTACGTATGTATTTATGTATGATTAAACACACACATACACAAACACGCACACACATACACACACACACACACACACACACACATATTTCTCCTATCCTCGATGCCGACAGGCTACATTGTTCTAACTCCAATGCGCCACTTCTTGCGTGCTGGGTAGCACTTGATCCTGTACTGAGGAGGGTGCAGCCAGGTCATTTCATTCATTCCTGCAGCACCACCTAAGTGGTAGATGGCTTACAAACTGTCATATAAGTCTTTCTGAGTAGGGTGATAATTTTTCTTTTATTCTGGTTGCATTTGGTTGATTCTGTTCATCTCAACTCAGAGACACCTCCCCTAGTTAGGGAAGTAGTTCATTAATTATTCATTTTTTCTAAACAACTCTACTTGAATCAACTATACATTTATAGATAATAAGTTTCATTGTATTGGAATTTACTTATGTGATTTAAATAGTTTGATTAACAAGGTAAATATGTCTTTTGATTGCCGATTATGGTATTCAATTAGACTAACTTTTCTGCCACCCATCTATCCATTAACACTACCATTTACTTTATATTGTGATCTGCATACGGCACACAACTCAATCTTTATACCCATAAGTATTAATCATTATATTAGTACTCAACAGTCGACTGGCGTACCAAAAGACATTAGCTACCCTTTTCACTCTATTTATGTCTTCTGCTTCATTCAGGTGAGTAATAGAGGTATTCAAATAGGTCAAGGGCTTTATCAAGGTTGATGCAGGCAAGTTCATCATATTAAGACAGCAGGGCAGGACTCGTGGCAGTGGATTTAAATTAGAGAAAATTTTAGGTTCAAGAAGGAAACAGACATGAACTGGTTTACCAACAGAGTGCAATGGAATTTACTTAGTAACAACGAAGTGAGCGCTAAAATTATTGAGTGTTTTAAGAGAAGATTAGATATCTTTATGGATAGGGATGACAGATGGTAAGGGATATGGAACTTCCTAGTGTAGGCCTTATGGTCTCTTCAGTCTCTTCCATTCTTATGTTCTTATGAGTAAACCAGGTGAGTAAACCCGCCATATTTATGCCCCAGTTACACTATCACAATTCTCGCCAAATGTTGTGAATTTGAAGAGTTGCAGGACGACTTCGCTTATAGTAGTCTAGACTTCACTAAGGACAATTCAACAATATGTCTAATATTCGTATAGTTTAAATTCTCTTATTTCGCCATTCAGCTTCTCAACATATGACCCAAAGGTGATATTTGGAGATTCGAAAAATGAAAAATTGTAAATGAAATCGTTTCTACTCAAACGAACTCACTTGCGTTGTGTATGTGTGATCGGAGCTTTAGTCGATGATAACCAGCACTCCTATCCTTGGGAACAATATCGCGTCGAAATGGTCAAGTCACAAAAGCGGAAAAGGAAAGATGGAAGGATGATAGAAAGGAAGGATAATAAAAATTGAAAGAGTTAGTATTGTAAGAGAATTTCATTTTTATGAGTTGGATGTTTGATAAACAAGAGTTCGTAGGCGAAAGAATTGCACAACTTTGCTCCTTGCCTAAAAGTTTACAAACAATTGCGTGGGACCCGATTTCATTGCTGTATTATGCTGATGTAACAGTATGTAAACTAAGTCAGTGGTGCATTGATTTCGAGATTGCTTGACTAAGCAGTATTGCTTAAGGGGTTTGTAACAGCCTTTCTGATTGGAGAAAGGGTGGAGGAGGAGAAAATTCAATTGGTTCATGGGAGTAAAGTCACGCCCTTAGGGGAGGTACTTAGATGTAAAAGAAATTATCATTGGACTTAAGAAATCACGACGTCAATGTAAACTGACCTAGTGATCAAATAGAAGATACCAGATGGCAGTCCTCCGGTGTAACTAAGACAATCACGTTGTAGAAAAATTAGTGAAGAAAATCAAGGAAAAATATCAACAGTTTTTATACTTTCTCTTAGAGAGTAACTTGAACAGACTTCCTACAGAAGAATTTGCAAATGACTTTCTTACGTAAAGACAGTGATGAAAAGAAAGTAGAAAGTAAGAGACGTAATACAAAATTATAGAAGGGAACAGTAAACAGTGGTAACAACGGGGGTGAGAGTATTCTTTTTCAAAAAAGAAATTAGTTTTCAAACATAAAAGAATGCTGCGTGACTCGGGTTCGTATGGTAGTAACTGTTTATACAATACTGATTAAATCTAATCTGTCTAGTCAATACTCCTCCCATAAATTCACAAAGTGATAATGACGCTCCTGAACATGTTGCACAAATAACCCAGCGTAATGCTTACATT
>NC_134783.1:6524253-6576753 GCF_046742065.1 Oratosquilla oratoria
AAATGTGGGCAAAAGTAAGGTGATGTATTAAGGAAGAAAGACTGGAGGAAGTGGATAGCTTTAGATACTTGGGTGTGAATGTAGCAGGAAAGGGAGGAGTTGGGGTGGAGGTAGAATGTAGATTGAGAGAAGCAAATAAAAGCCTTGGGGGATTAAAAAGTGTAAAGAGAAATAGACATTTGGGAATGGATGCTAAGAGGAGATTGTATGAAGGGGTGATTATGTCAGCAGCACTGTATGGGGCAGAAACATGGAATATAAGAGAGTAAGCGAGAGAGTTTAAATGTGTTTGAGATGAAATGCTTGAGAAGTATGATAGGGGTTACTTGGCTGGATAGAGTGAGAAACGAGGAAGTGAGGAGGAGAACGGAGATGGAAAGGGAGTTGGGAGACAAGGTTGATGAAAGAGTAATGGAATGGTTTGGACACCTTGAAAGAATGAGTGAAGAAAGATTAGTAAAAAGATATGGAAGGCAGAGGTCGAAGGAGTGAACATGAGGGGTAAAAGAGACATTGGAAAAGAGGGGAATGCTTGTTGAGGAAGGAAGGGAGAAGACAGAAGATAGGGGTGAATGGAGAATGGTTGTGTATGGATGATGCTATGATGCATGGAAAGAAGTGGATGGGGGATGGAGGATGAGGAAGTATGAATGAAAAAAAAATTGACGCAGCCCGAAGGGAATTCTCCCCGTCTTCTCTTTTTCTGCATGAGGGAACGGAGAGGGTAGGGGGCGCAAATTAAATGAAGCAGCCTTGCTGAGGATGTGCTATGTCTTGCTACATTGTATCTGACCCAGGGCAGTGGGTGAGATGCAGGGATGACCCGTCATCCAGGAGGAACCAAGAAAAGAGGGATGGAGGGGGGTGAATGGGAGTAGGGCATGTGGTCATGGTGGGAGTGGAATTTATGCCTTTATTTTCTGACTACCTCCTTTCTAGGGTGCGAAAAAGCCGTTGGTATATATATGTACATGTATAATATACAGATACATATACATACATACATACATACATATACCAAAGTTTTCCCCCAGATACATATACATATACATATAATACACACACACACACACACACACATATATATATATATTGTATGTATATATATATATTTATATATCTATATATATATATATATAAATGTATATATATATATATATATATATATATATATATATATATATATATATGCCTTTGCTTTTTCTTTTAGGAATGTACCCTGTGGGGCTATAAGGAGAAGGATGCCTAGTCCCAATCCCCATCCCTTTCTTCTCGCCTCTTACGATCCAAGTGGAATTACCTGGAGGCAGTATTGTTTTCCCCCACCACAGGGAAGGTAGGCGAAAAAGGAAATGAATATTCAGAGAAATTGCACAGGACAGTAACAAGGGGTTGGGGGATAGCATAACGGAGGGACAGTCGTAGTATAAAAGTGTCATAATTTCTCTATGAACAGAGTTTTCCTCTATCATAGCCAAAATGATGTGTGGCTCTGGTCCGTAGGGGCGCCCCATATAGACCCTAAAGTATCAACTGCATGCCACTTTACCACGATAACATGCAGCCAATACCCCAGACGGCTGGAGAGAGGGTATAGTGCCGAAGGACTGGAGGAGTGCCTGTATAGTTCCTCTTTACAAGGGAGAAGGGGACAAGTGTGAATGTAGTAGTTTCAGAGGGATTAGCTTGTTAAGTGTAGTTGGGAAGGCTTATGGGAGGATCTTGATTGAGAGGAATAGGAGAGGAACAGAGGGAGTAATTGGTGAGGAACAGTGTGGATTTAGGACGGGTAGAGGTCGTGTAGATCAGATTTTTGTGGTAAGACAGATATGTGAGAAAGCTATAGGAGAGGGGAATGATGTTTTTTGGGCTTTTATGGACCTGGAAAAGGCTTATGACAGGGTAGACAGAAAGGCACTGTGGGATGTTTTGCGGATATATGGGATAGGAGGAAAGCTTCTAGGAGCTGTCAAGAGTTTTTATGAGAGTAGAAGAGCTTGTGTCAGGATTAGAAATGGAGAGAGAGAGAGTGGTTCGAGGTAAAGGTGGGACTTCGTTAAGGATGCGTTATGTCGCCCTGGCTGTTCAACTTATTGTTGAAATATGAATATTTGTTATTGTGCATCTTGTGTTGTTTTTGATTGAATGTATAATGCAATGTATAGTAAGAATTTTGTCATTTGATTTATTGTATAATCTGTACTTAATTTGCATGTATAAGAAAGTTCAGTTGCTAGGCCTGAGAGATTTCCCGCGCTAAGGGAGACATTACGCTTCTCCAAGTCAGTCATTGTGAAGCCACAGTGTGGAGAGGTTGACGTGTACATTTTTGTCTGAATATAAACTTAATCGTGTCATGTGCATTGTGCCTTTCAAGAACAATAAACAGTTAAGTACTTTTCTAAGCGTTTATATAATACCCATAACTTTCAACATAGGTTATGGGCCCAGGACACGTTATTTTGTGTGCTTAGAAATTACACTGCGTCACAGCGAATAGTGATTGAATCGAGCATGGCGGTGTAGGCACGTGAACAAGAGTGAACGTAAGTGTTTATTACGTTGCATTTCATTTGTGTGACACAGACTGACAAAATGGAGCGCAGTACAATCAACCTCACACTGTTGAATGATAAGAACTATCCTACGTGGAAGTTGCAGATGAAGATGCACTTGATTAAAGAGGATATGTTTGGTATAGTAAATGGCTCAGAAACAGTACCGACAGAGGAAGGGGAACTGGAAAAATACAATAAGAAAAAGGCCAGGGCGTTGGCTTTTATTGTATTGGCTATTGACCAAAACCTTCTTTATTTGGTTGGGGATCCAACTGATCCAGGTGCTGTGTGGAAACTACTGGAGGACACTTTCCAAAAGAAAACCTGGTCAAATAAACTACGGCTCAAGAAACTGTTGTATAACATGAAGTTACGCCAGGAAGACAGTATGCAGGAACATTTGAAGAAGTTCGTAGAACTATTTGATGAACTCGCAGTGGTTGGCGACGCCGTTAACGAGGAAGACAAGGTTATTATATTGTTATCGTCATTGCCTGACAGTTATTCAGTGCTTGTAACAGCACTAGAGGCTTCGGAAAATTTTCCAAAGTGGGAAACTGTGACGGAACGTCTTCTACACGAAGAAAGTAAGTGTAGTCTCATGAAGTCAACAAACAATAACAGTGCACTTGTTGTTAATAAAACAAAGTCATATAGAAAGATACAGTGTTTTGAGTGCAAAAAGATGGGGCACGTCAGGAAAAATTGTTGGGTTCATTTGAAGAAGTGTAAAAATGAAAAAGTGAATTGTGCCGTGGGAAATAAATAGGAAAAAGAAATAGAATTGGTTGCTAGTGCTTTATCTATAAATACTGTAGTCAAAGCAGGCAGTTGGGTAATTGATTCAGGTGCTACGCAACATATGTCCCATAAAAAGGAACTTTTTTCAAGTTATGAGACACTAGAAATGCCCTTGTTTGTTAAAGTAGGAGATGGTAGAGCTTTGAAAGCTTATGGAGTGGGTGATGTTTGCATTAAATTGAAACTACCTAATGATGAAATAACTAATTGTACTCTAAAAGATGTTCTCTTCATTCCTGATTTAACTTATAATTTGATGTCAGTACCTAAGATGGTTAAGAATGATGTAACTGTAAATTTCCATGAAGGTAAATGTGAAATTTTCAACCAAGAAAATGAGTTGTTGGCTGTTGCAAATTTAGTAGGGAATTTGTATTTTCTAGAATGTGTAAGTGATATTGCAGCTGCAACGACACTTGACTCTGTCTCCAATTCTGCACTTGTTGCACAGTCAAAAGAGATGTTATGGCATCGCAGGTTAGGCCACCTTGGCATTGATCATTCTTTGTAAATTAGTTAGGAAAGATTTGATAAATGGTGTCAACAGTTCTCTTAGAAGTGACTCTATTTTTTGTGAAAGCTGTGTTGATGGTAAGAATCATAGACAACCATTTCGATCATCACTGAAGGACGGAAATAGAAAATTGTTTGAATTAATACATACTGATGTATGTGGGAAGCTTAACCCTAGTTCTTTGGGTAATGGTAATTACTTTCTGACCTTCATAGATGATGCTTCTAGGTATACATGGGTGTGCATTTTGACAAATAAGAGTGATGTTTTCAACAAATTTGTAGAGTGGAAGACATTGGTTGAAAAACAATATGATGCTAAAATCAAAATTGTGAGATCAGATAATGGGGGAGAGTATACCTCCAATGAGTTCCAAAATTATCTTAAGAAGGAGGGAATACGTCATGAAACTATTGTACCTAAAACTCCTGAACAGAATGGTGTTGCAGAAAGGAAAAATCGTACCCTGGTTGAAACCGTAAGAGCACTGCTATCAGATTCAAACTTACCTAAGTCTTTTTGGGCTGAAGCTCTAAGTACAGCAGTCTATATTAGAAATAGGTGTCCAACAGCTGCTCTAACAGACATGACACCTTATGAAGCTCTTAATGGCAGAAAACCCAATGTTGAACATTTAAGAATTTTTGGATGTGTATCATATGTTCATGTACCTAAAGATGAAAAATCTAAATTAGATTCTAAATCTAAGCGTTGTGTTATGTTAGGATATGGATCTACTACTAAAGGTTACAGATTGTATGATGTAACTAGTAAGAAAATGATTTACAATAGGGATGTAATTTTCAATGAATCTCAAATGTGTTTTCTTGAGAAGGAGTGTGCTAATGTTGATTCTGTTTCAGTTGAAAAAGTTGATATTTCCATTCCTGTAGATATAGATGAGAAAAATGGAAATGAAGCTCCTGAAATGCATGTTAGGAGGTCCAATAGAGATAGACGTCCACCAGAACGTCTTGGTGAATGGGTTAATATTTGTGATGCACCATCACTTGGTGAACCACAAAGTGTTGAAGATGCTTTGAATGGACCTGAAAAATCTCTTTGGAAGGCAGCTATGCAGAGTGAAATAACAGCTCTTTCTTCTAATGATGTTTGGGATTTGACAGAGTTGCCGGAAGGACGAACTCCCGTCAAATCGAAGTGGGTTTTTAAAAGGAAAATTGGACCTGATGGCTCAGTTTCCTCTTACAAAGCTCGCTTAGTTGCTCAAGGTTTTTCACAAAGACATGGTATTGACTATGATGAGACCTTCAGTCCTGTGGTTAGGTTTGAGTCAATACGTACCATCTTATCATTAGCTGCTCGCGAAGGATTAAAGATCCATCAGATGGATGTATCTTCTGCGTTTCTCAATGGAGAACTGCGTGAAGAGATATACTTAACTCAACCCGAATCTTTTCATGAACCTGGAAAAGAAGAGTTAGTATGCAAACTAAATAAGGCCATTTATGGCCTCAAACAAGGTCCTAAATGTTGGAATGATAACTTAGATAAATTTCTTAAAGACTTGCATTTTGAACAAAGTCCTACTGATTCATGTGTTTACACTCGTATGTATGATAATGATTTGTGTATAATTGCCATATATGTTGATGATGTCATTTTAGCTTGTAAGTCCTTTGATGTTATTGCTGAGATTAAGAATTTGTTGAGTGAGCGTTACTCGATGAAGGACTTAGGAGAATTGAAATATTTTTTAGGTGTAAAAATTGCACAAAATAATGGTAAAATATTCATCAATCAATCTGGATTTATTAAGAGTGTTCTTAACAAGTTTGGCTTTGGTGACTGTAAGCCTGTATCTACTCCATGTGATGTAAGCAATGTTCTTTTAAAAGACTATGATGAATCAGATCTCTTTGATACTACTAAGTATCAATCTGCAGTTGGCAGTTTGTTATATTTGTCCACAAAAACCAGACCAGATATTTCATATGCAGTATGTAATGTTGCAAAGTACTATAATAAACCTTATCAACAGCATTGGTCAGCAGTTAAGAGGATCTTCAGATATCTCAAAGGAACCATTACAGTTGGACTGCTCTATACTAATGATGATGTAAATGAATGTGTAGGTTTTGCTGATGCTGACTGGGCTGGTGATAGATCTGACCGTAAATCCACATCAGGTTGTTGTTTTAGGCTCGGGACCAGTGGACTGATTTCTTGGCGCTCAAACAAGCAATCGTGCGTTGCACTCTCAACTGCTGAGGCTGAATATGTAGCACTATCTGGTGCAGCACAGGAAGCTGTTTGGCTTAAATCTTTGCTAACGGACTTGAAACACGATTGTCAAAGTCCTATAACTATCTTTGAGGATAATCAGTCTGCTATAATCCTTGCGAAGAATCAGAAAGATCATTCTCGTACTAAACATATTGATATAAAGTTTCATTTTGTGAGAGAGTTGATCAATAACAAAACCATTGGTGTGAAATATTGTCCAAGTGATAATATGTTGGCTGATATATTAACCAAGGCACTCCCTGTGGATAAGTTTCAAAAATTTAGAAAAGGTATGGGAATGACTGAACAAAAAGTGAATGAATAGAATTTACAAAAACAATACAATCTGAGAAGGAGTGTTGAAATATGAATATTTGTTATTGTGCATCTTGTGTTGTTTTTGATTGAATGTATAATGCAATGTATAGTAAGAATTTTGTCATTTGACTTATTGTATAATCTGTACTTAATTTGCATGTATAAGAAAGTTCAGTTGCTAGGCCTGAGAGATTTCCCGCGCTAAGGGAGACATTACGCTTCTCCAAGTCAGTCATTGTGAAGCCACAGTGTGGAGAGGTTGACGTGTACATTTTTGTCTGAATATAAACTTAATCGTGTCATGTGCATTGTGCCTTTCAAGAACAATAAACAGTTAAGTACTTTTCTAAGCGTTTATATAATACCCATAACTTTCAACACTTATACATGGATCGGGTAGTGCGAGAGGTAAATGCAAGGGTAGTGGGTCAGGGATTGGAGATGGTTAAAGAAAATGGAGAAAAGTGGGAGGTGAGCCAGCTGTTGCTTGCGGACGACACTGCGCTTGTGGCAGGATCGGAGGAGGGATTGAGGAAGTTGGTGACAGAGTTTAGGAGAGTGTGTTATAGAAGAAAGCTGAAAATAAATGTGGGTTAAAGTAAGGTGATGAGATGTACAAGGGGTGAAAGTGACAGTAGACTGGAAGTGAGCATTAAGGGAGAGCGACTGGAGGAAGTGGATAGTTTTAGATACTTGGGTGCAAATGTGGCAGGAAAAGGTGGAGTGAAGGTGGAAGTAGAATGTAGATTGAGAGAAGCGAGTAAATACCTTGGTGGATTAAAAAGTGTAATGAGGAATAGACATTTGAGAATGGATGCTAAGAGGAGACTATATGAAGTAGTGATTGTGCCAACAGCACTGTATGGAGCAGAAACATGGAATATGAGAGAGGAAGAGAGAAGGAGTCTGAATGTGTTTGAGATGAAGTGTCTGAGAATTATGATGGGGGTTACTAGGCTTGATAGAGTGAGAAATGAGGAGGTGAGGAGGAGAACGGGGGTGGAAAGGGAGTTGGGATATAGGGTTGATGAAAGAATATTAGGATGGTTTGGACACATGGAAAGAATGGGTGAAGAAAGACTAGTAAAAGAAGTATGGAAGGCAGTGGTGGAGGGAGTGAACATGAAGGGACGTCCTAGGATGAGGTGAATGGATGGGGTGAAGGGGGCTTTGGGGAAGAGGGGAATGTCTGTTGAGGAAGGACGGGAGAGGACAGAAGACAGGGGTGAATGGAGAATGGTTGTATATGGATGATGTTGTGATGCATGAGGTGGAATAGGCGGGAGGATGGGGGGTGAGGTAGTATGTGTGAGCAAATTTGACGCGGCCCGAAGGGATTTCTCCCCCTCTTCTCCTTTATGCATGGGGGGACGGAGAGGGGGGTCGCCTATTTAATGAAGCGGCCTTGCTGTGGATGTGCTGTCTTGCGACACTGCTTCTGACCCAGGGCAGTGGACAAGGTGCAGGGATGACCCGTCATCCAGGAGGTGCTAAGATGAGAGGGAGGGTGGAGGGGTGTGGAGTGTTTTCAGGGATGGAATGGGTGGGAATGATTCTATGCCTTTCCTTTTTGGCTACCTCCATTGTAAGGGGGAAAAAGCCTTGGTATATGTATGTATGTATATACATATATATATATATATATATATATGTGTGTGTGTGTGAGTATATATATATATATATATATATATGTGTGTGTGTGTGAGTATATATATATATATATATATATATATATATATAGACACATATATACGTATATATATACATATATATATATATATATATATACATATATATATGTATGTGTGTATAATATGTATAGATAGATGTATACATGATAATACATACTAGGGTTTACATTTAATCTGTTTTTGGTTAATACGAGTTTTATCATATTTCTCACTAATCGCCATTTCTCTACTTTTATTAACTAGAGGGGAACGATCTAAGTCGCCGGTCCAGACTGTGCCCTCTGTTATGGGACCCTGTAGTGTATATGTATTGATTTAATAATATAATTATGTACATATAAGGCCACCTAGCGGGTTTGCGCTAATGATAATTCCCGCCAAAAGGGATTGATGTTTCCCACCTGTTGAGGTACCCACGCGGGATAAGTAGTATTGTTTCTGCTTTGGCAGCAAGTACACGTCTGTATCGTACTACATGTTTTTACATAAACTGTTGCTGTGCAGGTGTGTTAAATTTCATTTAACCACCAATCCTCATTGCCCAGTGTGACGTCACGCTCGCCAGGTCAGGAAATGGCAACGTAAATGTTGGTGGCGTCACATCCTTGTACAGTCCCTCCAAGATAACTCCTGTACTTACTAACACGTTTTCTTCATTTCAGTTCCCAGTAAACAACTTTGACCATTTATATCGTATTGCAGTGTTTCTCAACCTTTCAAGCTTTGTAGACCCCTTATATTGACTCATAATCAGGGAACCCTTGATACGGGATGAGATAGGCTACTGACTCATAATTAATCAGAGAACCCTTGATACGGGATGAGTCACTTTCCTTTCCATTTGTAAGAATTGTCGATAAAAGGTTTTATTTTCACAGGAATTGGTGTTTATTATCAGATTATTTTCATTGTACAAACATAACACAAAAATTGATTAAAATAAATCCGTGTATATTCACGAAATGGTTGAGAAAATCTGTCGTGTTCAACATCTGAAGTAGCTTATTATATCCCTATAACGACTGATTGTCCAGCTCGCTGCATACCCAGTAATTATCAGTGTTCCCAAACACTTCGCATGGTTATCTAAAATGGCTGACCTTCAGTAGCCAATTTTTGATGGAGATTTCTTGTCCTGTCGACATCAGGGCAAAGTCATTGTTGGAAAACGCCAGTGACACAACGTAAAATTTGGCCATTATTATTATTACTATTATTGATTTTCCCCCAAAGATCAGCAACGTAACAGATACGATATGACTCTTCAGAACCCTAAAGGTCAACTGAGAACGTTTTGGATTTCTTTATTTTTTGTTATTTCATGTATGAAAATATAACTTAGAAGAAGTTAGAACACTAAAATACATGTTTCTAGCATTTTATAGTTCTGATTCGACATGTCCAGCAAGCAATACGAAAGTGACTTCATATCGAGTGAGGAAGATTTATCGGATTTGGGTGCAAGGATGCAAGGATGCATTTGGATTCTACATGCAAGGAAGTATTTTGATATTAATTTTAATTCATGGCGGGTTTTTCACACATCTGTCTCAGGCATGTATTTTGCTGACAGCAACATAATCTTTACTTTCTTAAACCTTTGTCCAGTTCTTTCAAGTGGACAAATCATACATGCTCATGCTGCCTAATTCCATGGTGACATGAAGAATAATAATACTGACGAACAGTCTTTAGATATTGTTATTACTGTATTTAAACATTGTTATTCTGTCACGTCCACATGGTATTGGGTAGCATTTATGTTTTGTCCACTTGAAAAAAATATATATAATCTCCCGCAAAGCCAGGTGGTTTGTTTTACTAAATGTTGTATCTAAATTACCCACAAATTAACTTTCTGCACCTGGACCTAGGGTGTCTACAGTCTCTCAGTAACAACAAAATAATTACTACTAATTGAAAAAATTAGCTTGGTGACAATTAGTAGTTTAGGCAGCCATTGTAATCGCACTGGCTTAGAATGTCTGTCAGCTCTTACCCTAAGCATAAAATAACACGGCTTCTTTCATCATGTAATTTTTTTAATTACTGTACCTGCACTAGATATACATCCAGAATTTGAGCTTTTCTAGACCCAATTACATCCATAAGACTGTAACTCCCATATTTGGCAGTGTGTTCCTGAGAACAACATCTTGCATCTCCTGCCAGAGTCAGGCACACTCCTTGTCTCTCTTGAATAAGGTCATCCTGATGCACTTTCCAAACACGGTTCACACATGGCTGCAGAGTGAAATATGTCCGCAAATGGAACACCGATACACCTATGTTTTGAAGTGTGTTGATCGCTCTTACTGGACTTGCTCCACTGAAAAGTATTCCTGAAAAAAATGTATTCGAATTTTACAAATGGAATTTGATGATTTGGTATGTTCATTGGCATTGCATGACAATGTACTGACATGACTGATAAACTTCAGTTTATAAGAGTACCATATTTACGTAACAATAACTTTACCAAGATTACATCCCATAAACAACAAAATTTTACCAGCTGCGAGTAACAAATTTCCCAATGGTAATTGTCCATGTAGAGGCTGCGATGTCCATTCTCTTTTGTGACCGTCTTCACAAACAGCGGCAATAAAGGTTGCTGTCCCCAGTTGTCCTTGTTGTCACATTGTTTGAAGATCTGCAGATGTGACAGATTTCAAAAAATATCTTCAAGTATGACTTAATGTGTAGTCTCAGATTCTAAAGGCACAGACGATCTGAAACAAAGCAAACTGACATAAATTAAGACCGAAATAATGGTAAAGGATCAAGTGATATTTTTTATCAAGGAAGAACTTCTTAAAACAAAGAATTTGACTGCATGAAAATATCAGATGAATGACATCACTGCCAGTTGACTTGGGATGACCAAACAGAATTAGTGTGTTTTACTTACTATCCTTGGTTTGATTTGCTTAAAAAAAGTCAAAGGGGTAGTCAAAACCTACATGTCAGGTTTATCAAAGTCCATGTGCCCAGTGTCTGGCATGTCTGCTTCCCAATCAGGATCGGTGTACATCATGTTATTCACCATGTCATACACCACTGGATCTTCCTCACTACTTCTACACCCAAGACCCAAGGGTTTGTCCCACTTTGGCTAAGATAAGGCAACTGCCTCGGGTAGGGACGCAGAGACGTCTGTGACAGGTTCAGTCTAGGTTGACGCCACCTCCTTCAACCAAACTGGGCAACAACTCACTTGGACACCGATATCTTTGGTCATGGCTCTCTTCATTCGTGTCCCTCTGTTCACCACTCCTGGCCTTACAGAAACCTGTACAGGTTTGTGAAACTTCGGATTTGGTGGTGCAAACGCTTGAGTTGCAACAGAGGTGGATTTCATTGGCTGAAATGAGTAACACCCAAACTTTGAAGAAAGTCTGTGTATGGATGGGTCATCTCCTGATTTATGCCAAGCTTTATATTTACAGGCAAAAGTTTCAAGAAGTCATGAATTACAAGTTGTTTTTATCTGTGATAAGGTACAATAGAACAGGCCTATGTAGCAAAGAGAATAGAGAACTCATTTGACTGAAGAGGAGAGGAAGGCTAGCAAAAAATACTCGCAGACATGTCTATAAAATTATTTGCCATAGGTAGTGGTTGCTGTGGGGAAGAGAAGCCATCAATCATATGCTTGGCCCTGTCACCATGGTCACTTTCACATTCCATCTCAAATTCGCTGGTAGTGGTACTTGCAGAAGGTGAATATTCATCATAGGCACTTTGTAACAGCTGAAAAAAGATCATTAGGTATATATCAGTAAGATTTCCTCCCTCCTGGTCCAGGATAATTAGACTTAACTCCTGCTGGGGTGGTGGTGGGGGATTCTACTTGTTTAACTCTCAATAAAACAGACTTTAATTTGGTTGACTCCAACTGACAAAACGTGGTCATAGGCCTATTATGGAAGCCCCTGTCATCATGGTCATGCCTGTTACCTTGATGGAGTGGGGTACAGCTGTACAGACCTCCCTCGCAACGAACATGTTACAAACTAACATCAAATCTTCGTGAATGACCATTGTTATCCTTCCCTTTGGACTTTGAGTTTCCAGTGATACACTTGGCCGAGACAATGCCACACCTTCCATGTTTCAGCATTTCATGGGTGACTGCATCAGGCTTTCATTTGTATCAACGATCTGCTCCAGGGCAGCAAAGACACCACCAGCACCTCCGCCCGATACTGGTACATGAAGCTTCACAAGATCACCACGACCAACCCTAACAAATAGAACTTCGGCGTCTTCCCCCTCACCTTCTTCAGAGACATCGCGGACGCACTCGATTGTCATATGAACATAAGAAATTAGACCATAATGACTACATTATAGACAGTTTCACGTCCCAGTTGTTTCCATGTTCACTATATTGTTACCAAGTCTATTCCATTCGTTAACCACTCTATTGGTAAACCAGTTCTGACCTCTTCTCCTTCCACATCAACTGCTGTAAAGGTCATCGTTATCAATGATTTCCCAAGACGTACCCACAGGCGTTTCCTCCCTCATAGTGATCGTCACAGGGAGGGTATACATGATGCACGTACTGTATGAGAAAAACCATTAGTATGTATAGTGTCCATATAATCTTATTCGCTGTTTCATGTGCATCATATTTACTATTGTTGGATATCCGAAATACCCTGATTTCCATGAACTGCTAACAAAATATTTTCAAATATAAGTAAATAAATCAATAAATGATTGGATAAATAAATGAATAAGCAAATAGATAGACCAACAAATAAATAATCAAGTTGATGAATGAATGAATAGATAAATGAATAAATAAATAAACAATGGATATATAAACAGCTGAATAAATGTAGGCAAATAAAGCAATGAATAGATTAATAAAAATAGATTAATAAACGGATAAACAAATAGATAATATCTGAAAATGGTCATTCAAACAGTAACACCAAAACTGTTCTATCTTGGGAATTATTAGATCTTTGCAAGAAGTATCGTACATTACTGATATTCAGTACCTCTGTTGTCGATTAGATCCACCCTAGATCTGTGTTTTAGATGCTAGATATATAACTAGTCATCTGGTTCGATAAAGTCAGATTACGTTCAGGATAGTGCACCGTCGACTTTGAATACAACCTTTGCACTCAGAGGAGCTTAATCCCTGTAAGTACCCAGACACAGAAATTCAGGGAACTGCTGACCTAGATAAAGTTACAGTATTTTAGGTTAGGTTAGTTCATTATGGTCAAACACACACACACACACACACACACACACACACACACACACACCGCACACACGCACACGCTCGCTCACACACAAATATACATTTTGTATGTATATATATATATATATATATATATATATATATATGTATATGTATATGTATATGTATATATATGTGTGTGTGTATATATATATATATATATATATATATTGTTGAGACATTTTGACAGGTTGATGTAAGCGGAATAGGAAACACAGGAGTCTTAGTCTTGAGTTTATTCCTGACTAGTTTCGCAGGTATGCTTTTTCAAAGGAATATGTGTACAAACGGGCTGTGGGCATTATATACATGGGGTGGACCTCACCACCTCTCCGAGTTACCATAGTTGGTGGCGAATGTGAACATCACATTGTGGCTCACGTAACAATGAAGACATTTTTACAATTAAATATGATAACACTGATACCAAAGAAATTATTAATAGAAAATGTAACAATAGTAATGATAACGATGAAGATAAATATTTAAATAATAATATTTACAATAATAACAAAAATGATAGTATCAATACAGGAAATAATAACAATAAAATAAAAGTAATAATAATAAAAACAATAATAAAAATAAAAATGATAATACTAATAACCAAGAAATAATTAATAGTAATTATGACAATAATAGTGAAAACAATGATAATAAAAACGAAAAATCAATTAAATATTTAAATAGTAACAATAATAATAACAATAATAATAATAAAGATAATGAAAGTAATAATAATAATGATGGTAATAATAAAAATAAAAATAAAAATGTAATGATAAAATTATAAATATATATAATGATAGAGATAATAAATAAATAATAGTTACAATAACAATGATAATAATAGTGTTGAAAATAATAACAAATAGCATTAAAAGAATAAATCATGATGAAAAGGTGGGGCAAGGTAGCATGGAGGAACTTCAGAGTGAAAGGAAGAAAGCTGGAGAGGGTAGGCCGAAGTGGGAAAAAGGTATCTACTTAGGATAACACTGATACCAAAAATAAGGGCAAGTGTCGCGGTAGATTTTGTCCATTTCGAGTCACCAGTTCTCTTGTTTGTGTTTTTGTGGTTGGCAATGTAAAGTGATTCAATTATTTTCCGTTGTTTCTTGTGTAGTCCTTTAGCTAGAATGGTGGAACCCTCCCAGTTAGGCAAATGTCCCTCTGTGTCAATGTGGTTAACTAGAGCGTTGGTTTCTCGGTGGTGTCTAATGTCCGCTTTGTGTTCCTTGAGTCTGTTGTTAAGTCCTCTGTATGTCTCTCCGTAGTATAGGTAGTATAGGTAGCATTAGCGGAACACACCTTAGAAACTCCTCCGACCTAATAGACAAACTCAACACATTTGACTTCACAGACCAACGCCTGATAAGCTTTGACATCACTTCCCTCTACACAAACGTAACAATAGACGGTGCCCTTCGGGCTGTTAAAGAAACAGTACAACACATTGACACCGACAACTTACCCATCAACAAGCGTGACTACTTGGAGTTGGTGGATAAATGCATAAAATTTGGTTCTTTTGTTTTTAACAAGCAGGAATACAGACAACATGAGGGACTTCCAATGGGGTCTCCATTGAGTGCGGTGGCAGCATCACTCTACATGGAGACTTTGGAAAGGGACCACCTTCTGCATATCGTCCCAGCTAACTCCAAGTGGTACCGTTATGTTGACGACATCCTCTTCATTTCACACAAAACAAACGACACAAGAAACATACTGGAACAACTGAACAACGTGGACAAAAGAATTAAATTCACAGTAGAGGAAGAGACCAACGGTTCCCTACCTTTCCTAGACGCTGTCGTCATCAGATCGGACAGCAGCGCTAGGTTCAAGGTATACCGTAAACCGACAAACAAAGACGACTTCATCCACTATTTTAGCGCACACGACGAGAAGACCAAATCAGGGGTTATCATTGGGTTTTACCTTAGGGCTCTTAGAATATGCAGCGAAGAGTATTTACAAGAGGAAATTGAATACGTAACCGCTGCGTTCAGGAACCTAAGGTACCCAGAGGGCATGTTAGGGACGTCACTATGGAAAGCCATTAAAATCAGACAGAGGAAAGGATGTGAAGAGAGGACAAATTTACGATACCTTGTGGTTCCTAACTCTGGCCTCTCTCACATGCTTTCCAAAACGTTGAGACAGACAGGACTCATCATAGTAAATGACACAGGGAAGAAAATAGGACACTTGACCACCAACAGAACCAAGACGAACCGTGACAATAGCATCGTTTACAAAATTCCCTGCAAAGGATGTGACTGTGCATACTACGGAGAGACATACAGAGGACTTAAAACCAGACTCAAGGAACACAAAGCGGACATTAGACACCACTGAGAAACCAACGCTCTAGTTAACCACATTGACACAGAGGGACATTTGCCTAACTGGGAGGGTTCCACCATTCTAGCTAAAGGACTACACAAGAAACAACGGAAAATAATTGAATCACTTTACATTGCCAACCACAAAAACACAAACAAGAGAACTGGTGACTCGAAATGGACAAAATCTACCGCGACACTTGCCCTCCAAGAATGGCTTCCCAGACCCCCCGATCCTAAGTAGATACCTTTTTCCCACTTCGGCCTACCCTCTCCAGCTTTCTTCCTTTCACTCTGAAGTTCCTCCATGCTACCTTGCCCCACCTTTTCATCATGATTTATTCTTTTAATGCTATTTGTTATTATTTTCAACACTATTATTATCATTGTTATTATTTTCAACACTATTATTATCATTGTTATTGTAACTATTATTTATTTATTATCTCTATCATTATATATATTTATAATTTTATCATTACATTTTTATTTTTATTTTTATTATTACCATCATTATTATTATTACTTTCATTATCTTTATTATTATTATTGTTATTATTATTGTTACTATTTAAATATTTAATTGATTTTTCGTTTTTATTATCATTGTTTTCACTATTATTGTCATAATTACTATTAATTATTTCTTGGTTATTAGTATTATCATTTTTATTTTTATTATTGTTTTTATTATTATTACTTTTATTTTATTGTTATTATTTCCTGCATTGATACTATCATTTTTGTTATTATTGTAAATATTATTATTTAAATATTTATCTTCATCGTTATCATTACTATTGTTACATTTTCTATTAATAATTTCTTTGGTATCAATGTTATCATATTTAATTGTAAAAATGTCTTCATTGTTACGTGAGCCACAATGTGATGTTCACATTCGCCACCAACTATGGTAACTCGGAGAGGTGGTGAGATCCACCCCATGTATATAATGCCCACAGCCCGTTTGTACACATATTTCTTTGAAAAAGCATACTTGCGAAACTAGTCAGGAATAAACTCAAGACTAAGACTCCTGTGTTTCCTATTCCGCTTACATATATATATATGTATATATACATATGTATATATATATATATATATATATATATATATATATATATACAGTATATTTGTGTGTGTGTGTGTGTGTGTGTGTGTGTGTGCGTGTGTGTGTGTGCGAGTGTGTTTGTGTGTGTGTGTGTGTGTGTGTGTGTGTGTGTGTGTGTGTGTGTGTGTGTGTGTGTGTGTGTGTGTGTGTGTGTGTGTGTGCGCCCGCGCGCGCGTGTGTGTGTGTGTGTGTGTGTGTGTGTGTGTGTGTGTGTGTGTGTGTGTGTGTGTGTGTGTGTGTGTGTGTGTGTGTGTGTGTGTATGTGAAAAACAGATTACATATGTCCAACAGTAATAGTTAGGGTCTGAAATCTAGACTTAAAATCATTGATAATCATAGTTGTTATTTTTTTCGAGCTAGTAGTATCAGTAAGAGATGAAGTAATATTAAGAGTTTGTTTTACTTCTTCGCCGAGAGACATGACAGAAGTGTGGCATTGCTCTATTTACGAAAGAAAAGTCAGCAGAAGCCTTAAGAAATGAGGTGACAAGTTCGCGTTCTGATTTGCCATTTGAAAACATAACGCCCGTGTTCTCCTTAAGGTGTTGGCACACTAGGCATTTCTTCCCAGCATGCTATTTGCTTTTGCCACTTCGTTTGAGTATAAATGACTTCGGTTACGATCTTTTGTTTCTCAAATTTCCAAATGTCAAATTAGTCTTGTGTCATATAGTGAGAAGCTGAGTGAAGTACTGAAAGAAGTTAAACCTAAAATACGAATGTTAGACACATTGTTGAGATGTACTTACGTAAGTCTAGAATATTGTAACCAAAGTCATTTCAACTCAAATGAAATAACAAAAACAAGTAGCATACTAGCCTAGTGTGTCGCCACCTTTGTAGCCATATGGTTTAGCTACACAATGGGTGAGGGTGCAAGTTAAAGTCTTCGTCAGACTCAGTATTTTATTCAAACAGGTACTTCTGGTAATTTCAAATTAGGATATAATCTCCCAAGAGGACAATGTCTTCCCTACCGAGTCTAAGGGAGAGTGTCTCCCCTAGTCTCCTTGGTTCTGGCGACGCAGCTGCCCGTTTATATAGGAGAATATGCCTATCTAAGCATGTCCGGCGTGGGTTGTTAGTTAGGTAATATTTTGGGGAATTATATAATAACATATGTGTGTTAGTTGTATTGCAGTGAGTTAATAATATTGGTTTATGTATTATGAAATGGTGTCTGTATTGTAGTTACATATATGTAACCTGGTCTGTTTACGGAAAAGGTTAATAAATTGTCTGGTGACACTATGTACTTGTTGGGGGGTGGCGTGATGTACGTTTTTGTGTTGTGTTGCACTGTCTGAGTTACATGTTTATGATTAGGAAGTGTGAAGGTTAGCAAGATTGGAGGTATTGCCAAAGGCTAGTGCCTGTCGGGTACCTTCTTGTATGAATGTGGATCACGTGTTAAGCATGTGATAATGGTAGGATACAAGTCTCCCCGACCTCTGAGGTACATCCTCGTACCTCAGGTTAAGGTCGAAACGGTGGGGCTTGGCACACAATTGTAAAGAAGATATGATAATGTGTCACGTCGCTAGTGGGAGGCATTGACTTGTAAAATTCATTATTGGTTTGAATAAGTACTAGTAAATGGAGGGGTTTTACGTATATTATCATATCTTGGAATGTATTCAGTAATCTATAATCAAATGTATTCATTACACTAAAATTGTTTCTTTCACCTCCCTTGTCACCACTGTCACCACCACTGTCGGTCCTCGACCATTACACTTATATTTGACTTGTAATTCCACTCGTCTCGAGGTCCCTTGCCTTCGTTACGTGAGTTTCACTACATTTTCAAGTTCTTCTTATGCAGTAGGCCCTATGCCTTGTATTTCCTTTAGTCTCACTAGTTTCCAATTTCATTAGGCCCCATGCCTAGTTCTCTCGACCTTTGGGTTAATAAAAGGGTGCTGAATTTCTTGCTTGTTAAACTAACGGACTATACGCAGAGAGTGCCCTCCGGTTCTCTCCAATACTTCAGACCGCCTTCGTTCAGACGTCACTTTTTTATTCGTCCAATCGTTTTTTACTTTTCAACACAAGTGACACACCTTAAGGGCGTGTCTTTTCCTTTTAAGCCAATAGTATTTCTCTACATACCCATTTACCTCCAATCCGAGAGGCTGTTACAGTCCTTCCAGAATTATTGCTGCATAAGCAAAAGCATAGAAGCAAAAACATGACGTCATTGCGCAAGTGGTATGTCTTCACGGAGGTGGTCTGCAGCTAACACAGTTTAGATTACGTCAGCAATTATAAAGCAGTCACCTCCGTCGTTGTGTTTACATAGACAGAACGGCTCCTTCAAATCTTTGTTTATCAAACAGTAGGCGTCGAGTCTTACTCGTTGACTCAGCATTTCAATACCCATGTATTTTCTAACCTGATTACCATTCGTACAACTACCGGCCTCTTACAGTTTCACTTTGAATATCTATTCTCTTTTCAATGAGAATGTTTGGGAATGTGTCTTTTTTTTCTTTCTTTTTATTACGCATTAGCGTCATACAGTGGGGGGAGGTTTTCATAGTGAATGTAGGAAGGCAACTGGTATGCACATACTTACACACGTACACATACACTTATATACACATACAAATACATGAGTTGCAGGTAACATACACGACACTGGGTATTGTACATTCATTCAAAAGGAAATAAGACTGAGATGTCACGCAGGGCATCAGGTATTATGAGAACCCACCAAAGCGGGGGTAACGGACAAGTATTTCATCTAATCTATTTTGTGATAGGAGATGACGACAGATTGCATCTAATGGTAGTCCCTGGGGTATTAGATGTTTTACAGTGGGGCACGCTAGGCAGTAGTGCTCGATGGTGTTG
Organism: Oratosquilla oratoria; assembly: GCF_046742065.1. Taxonomy (NCBI): domain Eukaryota; kingdom Metazoa; phylum Arthropoda; class Malacostraca; order Stomatopoda; family Squillidae; genus Oratosquilla; species Oratosquilla oratoria. Next base: position 6,543,970 of record NC_134783.1, read on the forward strand.
GCTAGTGGAGCGTGGCATAGGCGACATTCTGTGAATACAGGCTCGCCCTCCACCCCGGCGACCTGCCACGGTGGAAGGTAGCCTAGCCGCAGTCGGGCTGAGAAAACATTGTGGCGACGAACCATAAGTCCCTTGCGGCGGTACTTGTATTTGTGGCGGCATACGGATTCGTAGTGGGTGATGGTGACACTGAAGGGTCTCTCGGTGTCCCGTCGACGTTGCTCAGGCAGAAGTGCAGCGGAGCGGACCCTGTTGAGGTAACATAGCAGGGAGAGAGGTCGTCCATCACCACGACGGGGGAGTCGGCAGGCTTCTTTTGCTAGGCGGTCTACTTTGGTGTTATGGTGCAAACCTACATGAGATGGAATCCAAATAAATTCAATGCAGAGATTACGGATAGTTAGTAGGGATAGAAAGGAAAGGATTTGTTGTACAACAGAATGGTGAGTGGGATGAATAGCGGTGAGGGATTGCAGTGCAGGCTTAGAGTCACATATAATGACAGCATTAACTCCTCTTTGGCAAACGAGACTGATAGCATCTAAGATGGCGTATATTTCACACAACGTGGAGCTGGAGTGATCTCTGAGTCGACGGCCGACCCAGCCCTCAGGAGGCGGCGGTAGGTCAGGTGAGTAGACTGCTCCTCCAGCTGCACCATCCGATTGTAGTGACCCGTCAGTGTAGAGGCGATGCGGAGCAGTGATGGAGGATGTTACCTGGGTTACATGTTCCAAGGCTAGCTGTAGTTGTAGAGGAGGTGGGTCACATTTTGCTGTAGGAGTGAAGCTAACCACAGGCGATGGTAGCGTCCACGGGGGAGGGCCTGGGGGTATGTCAGCTACTGGTACTTGTAAATCTAGGCTGAGAATGAAGGAGGAGATAGACTTTATAAGACGGCGACCGGGGGGCATGAGGCGGGGGACGGGCGGAGCGGGGCCGAGAGAATCTCTGACCAGTGCTGTGAAGTGCGGTGAGATGTGGGGAAAGTGTATACACTTAACTGTGAGGCAGGTGACATTAGAATAAATCCTCTCAACTAGGGATGGAAGCTGTAATTCCCGTTGCATGTTGACAATTCTGGTAGTCATTGGGCAACCGAGAATGATTCTCATGGCTTTATTCTGAAAAATCTCCAGTGGCTCTAAAGCATATCGAGGAAGTTGAATTAAGGCAGGGGAGAGGTAATCAACAACAGAGCGTATAAAAGTAATATAGACAGTTCTGGCCACGGGGATGGAGATACCGGAAGAGTTGTTGGTGAGCCACTGGAGAGGCCGGAGCCGACGTTGGAGACGATCTAGCAAATCACGAATTACGGGATGGGATTGACGCCGGGCAGAAAGAGTTTCCGAGATTCGTACTAGTGCACCAAGGTAGCAGTACTGGGAGCTTAGTGGGATGATGCAGTCTCCAATCATGAACTCTGGCAGCGTGGCAGGAGGGCGGTAGGAGAAAATTCTGCTCTTCTGTGGGGAAGCAACAAGGCCACAGTTAGCAGAAGCCTGGAGAGAGAAGTAAGAAAGAGTTGTAGGTGTGTTGGGGAGGTAGAGTGAATACATAGATCATCTGCATAGCATGTAATTGTGACCTCAGGAATAGTGGGCAAAAACGTGAGGAGACGATGCATAAGTATATTAAAGAGAAATGGACTTAGTACCCCTCCTTGAGGAGTGCCGAGATGAAAATCCCGTGAGGAGCTGTAGGCACCGCTAAAGAAGACACGGGAGGTCCGGTTACTGAGGTAGCCCTTAATCCATCGTAGTAATTTACCCTTAATTCCAAAGTTAATTAATTGATCTAAAATAACGTCTCGGTTTGCTATATCAAATGCACTTTTTAGATCTATAAATGCCACAACACTGTCACGGGAGAGGCGAGAATATAAGTCGACGAGGCAGTGATGGGTGCTGCGTTGGGGTAGAAAGCCGAAGAGACGTGGAGAAAGGCGATCTTGTAGTTGGTACATCAGTCGGGTGAGCAAGATTCTTTCCATTACTTTGCAGAAGCAGGATGTAAGGGAGATGGGCCTGAAATTTGCTGTACCGGGCTTGGGTATGGGGATTATTGTACTCGTGGTCCAGGCATGTGGGATATATCCATCTCGTAGACACATATTGTAGAGGCGAAGGAGGGGGTTACCGGGTATACGGTGCAGTAAACGTAGCACATTGTAGGTAATGCCATCATCCCCAGGGGTAGGTAATGCCATCATCCTCTTGCAGCAGAGCATGTACTAGGCGGAGTCCACGAGCAAAAGCACCGGAGGAGAGGGCATCCTGGACGGGGGTAGGTAGGTTGGCAGGGTTGGACTAGTTTGACCACGTGTCGATGAGCTGTTCGGCAAATACGGTGGGGGAATGATGACAGGCAGTAGCAGGAGTCTTCTTAATTACCCTGCGAATAAGGTGCCACATGGAGGCTACACTAGTTTGGTGATTAATTCTCTCCGTGAATCTCTTCCAGGAGTCAGTACTTACACATTCTAGGAGGGTTGTCAAATCGTCTCTGGATTGCTGGTAACGATGAAGTAGTTCAGGAGATGGGTTAGTTTGGAACATGAGTCCAACGCGCTCCGCTTCTTTCTGTGCGTCCTGAAGTCGGGTGTCTAGGTACCACGAGTGAGGAGGAGGGCGACGTTGGAGGTGGGGTCGTGATACGTAAAGCCTGTAAAAGTCGTGGGTGGCGGAGACAAGGCTAGTGTATAACTGGTCGGGGGAGGAACAGTCTAAGGTAGGTAGTATGCAGGTCATGTATGAAATGTACGTCGGGCAGTATTTGGGGGGTATGGTGAGGCGTAGGCGTGTGATAGGGGGTGTAGGTATCGTAGGAAGAGAATAGTGGAAGAGAAGAGCAATATGGTCTGAGAATAATGCAGGTACTGAGGAGCACTGGATACGGGATGATACCAAGCCAGAGGTGAGGACGTGGTCCAGGGTGCCTCCCCGGGAGTGTGTGGCGCCACCTGTGTCTCAGCGGGTCAGATGATGTTGTCGGATGAAGGATAGTAGGTGAACACCAGGGCGGTTAGTGGTGCCAGGACGATCTCCCAATGCAGGATGTCGAGCATTGAAATCCCCTGCGTATAATATACCTTTTATCGTAGGTGGTGGAAGAGTGGTTGGACGAAGACGTGCGGGAGCAGAGTAGATATTGCAGAGCTGTAGGATTCCGCCCCCAATTTCTATCTCGAAGAGTTGGAATGTTACGTCAGGGTCTGTAGAGGAGCGCAGAAGACGGTGTATCATTGTATTGTGTATGTATGTTAGAAGACCGTTTCGTATCGTATGAATATAGGGGATATATCCGGGAAGGGAGGGTGCCTGTGGTGCAGTGTTGGGCCGGTTTGGAAACGCTTCCTGGAGAAAAATGACACAAGGGTGATGTGTCTGTACGCCATCAATTGTGTGTACTTTTTGTGGTTGGTGATACCATTGATGTTCCATGAAAGGAGGTCTAGGTGAATGTTAGTTACGAACGTTGCGTTTGCTAGTAGGAGACCGGAGTGTGGAGGTGGATGGACGATTCGAGGAAGACTGGCTAGTACTGGGTTGTAACTTACAGAGTTTGTCGAGACGAGTTGCAATGGATTCCATTCTCTCGGCAAGCATGGAGATGGAGGAGACGAGGGTTTGTTGGGATTCCGCCAGTGTGGAGAGTCTGGTGGCAGTAGTAGTTTGGGCCGAGACAAGGCTGTCAATCCTGGTGTCAATGGAGGCGAAGCGGTCCTCGAGTGCTGCACATCGCGCCTGAAGGGCTGCAAAGGCCTTACGGAGAGCAGCGTCTTGCTGAGGGGGGGTGGGAGCAGAGAGGACAGTCCGGGCGTGAGGAGGTGGTGGGGCTGAGGTGGGGCCATTGGTCTGGGTCTTGCGCCGAGTACAGCCGTGCCAGACGTTGACACCTGGCTGTAGACATCGGGGGCACTTCCATTATGATGGGTTCGGCTGTGGTGGAGGTTCAGAGGTGGAAGTACAGTAGTCGCAGATGGGGGCGGGGGCGCACTTCGGACGGGACATTCTCTGGATTCATGGGCACACCAGGCACACTTAGGGGAGGCGGAGCAGTACCTGGAAATGTGACCGATACCCCAACACCTGAAGCACCAGGGTCGGTCGTCACGGAGTCTTTGGACTTGACACGGGGGGAGGAGAGGGAGGAAGTCAAAGGTAATGGTGTCGGGGGGTGTCTCGGGGAGGCTCCACACAATAACAATGCGGTTGATGGGGGTACCGTTCTGCATGAAGCGCCTGGCTGAGTGTACTCCTGGGAGCTGTAGGGCAAGCTTGTGATCCACGTCAACGGGATAGCGAGTGAGCAGGTATTGGGGGTACTTACGAGGTCTTTCGGGGGAGTCTTGAGGGAGAAGAGGCAGTGACATAAATTCATTTGTAGTAACTCGGTCCAGGATGTCTGTGCGTTGTCTTGATATGTAGATGAATCGAGAGGTGAGTGCAGCCATCTTAACCTCGGCCGTATCCCGTTGCAGGTGGAAAGTCTTGGTGATAGTTGACAGCCAACGGAGTTTAACTTCTGTGGATGGGTTCCCGCTAAAGGCCAACTTAATATACTTGTCTCGGGGAGCAAATGCTGGAAGGGTGGGTGAGGGTCGGTTAGGGGCAACGGGAGTAGCACTGTGATTAGGCAGGGTAGGGCGAATAGGAGCCTTATTACATTCACTTGAGGTTCCCTTGATCGTCTTGGCAGCAGGCGGTTGACATTCTCCTGCGGCGAAGGTAGAGGTGTCGTCGGCCCGCCGTTTGGTACTGGGGAGCGATGTAGACTGGTGGGTATCATGCTGGGTGGTTGTTGGAGGGTGATGGGGAGTGGAGGTAGGACGAGGCAGGTCGGGCCAGTGGTTAACACTAATGTCGTCATCAGTGTCGGATATCATTAAGTCCTGCTCTAAGCTGGACGCCGCTTCCGACCCCGAGTATTCCATCGAGGAAGGGAGGGCCTTGATAAGAAAGTAGGCTGATTTACCAGCGCGCAGTGGTTTTTAGCACTGTAACACAACTTGAGACAGCCGGTACGAGTCGTTAACGACGAGCACTGGATTCAAGTAGTTGACGGCGATAGTTTCGCACCTTCAGGTGTAGGTCCGTTCTCGACGAGAGCCAAGCACGGAATGTGGGAATGTGTCTGTCACTGTAGTTCGGGATCTCTTTTCGATGAGATGTTTTTTGTTCCGTTTTTCACTGAAAATCGGGCAGCACTTGCATTAAGTACCATAGCTTAAATGAATACAAGACATCCTGAAATTCATTATTTTTAATTTGTTTGTTTGAAGTTATTGTTTCAACGAGAACTTTACACTGTGTCTCTTTTCTGTGAGATTTCACACTTTCATGTATGGGACATATTTCATTGCGTGTGTATGATATCAGTTTTTCTATCTTACATATGTTCAGGTAGAACTATAATGTAGGACTTTGGGATTATTTCTAATGGATTGACCCATTTATTTATGTTTTTTGTTGTCTCTGTCAGAAATATCTAACATTTATCCTAATGTTGCATAAAATTGATTGGCCTGTTTATCATATATTTGTAGTGATTAATTGGTGGGGTACAAGTCTATTCATTATTATGTTTCACTACATGATAATTTAATGTTGCTTATATTTGTTTCGTGGATGTTATGTCGAGGTTTTTTGAATAATTATTGGATATGTTTATATATATATATATATATACATATATATATATATATATATATATATATATATATATATATATATATATGATTTTTTTTTTTTTTTTTTTTTTTTTTTTTTTTTTTAAGGTAATATGTTCTTCCTATCATTACTCTTGTATATTAATTATGAAAATTTGTGGGTTTGTGTTTGGTTCAATGAAGTTGACTCTGAGGTTTAAAAGCAATGTATGTTTGAGATGGAGGTGTTTGTAAGTACTGCATTTTATGTATGGGCTTGATTATATATTTTTATGGTATGAAATAATAATTGGCTTTGTGTGGGAAGTTGTCGTTTTTTTATTACATGTAAGATCTTTCTGTGTGTTCATTGGGTTTGTCAGAGTTATATCGTTTCAGAGATGAGTTACTAAGATGAGAATATTTCATATGTTCAGGTAAAACGCATGGAAGTTTGTGCAATCAAACTGAGATTAGACTAATGTATATTGGAGATTGTTCTATTATGTTTGCAATTAATGGATTTAGTATAGTTTTGAGTTTAATATTACTAAAATATGATTGTTCATGTAACGTTATATATATATTGATCTTGTGAATACGTGAATTATTCCTGGGTCGTCACGATCTGAAGGAAGGTAAAGAAGATTTTTATACAGTAGATAGAATAGGTTTGGTAAGGGATTGCTCATACCATGTTAACCTTTTGAAATTCACGACGTCTTGTGTCTCGTAGGTGGAATATCTAGCGAAAATACATGGTTTCTGCTTTATGTGTTGGTTATGTTCATTGTGGAATTTGTCGTTTTGATTCATTTATTTTATTATGTGTTGGCTTTTGGTGGCTGGCTGTGAGTCTGCCTTGGGGCGGGTGAGGTTGGGGTTGTGGGTAGAATTTGCTAAATTGTACATATTTGCTGGGTGTGTTAGTCTGATTTAGTTTAAGGTTAATGTGATATTGAGTTGTTAACAAGTAAGACATTTATTATTGTGGTTTGTACTTGAGAGGTGTATTGTCTTTGATATTTTATAGACTGCGCTTGAAAAATATTGATTTCTATGTTTCTGAGAATTTATATGTTTACATAGTGTTTGGTATTATGTATAGTTATTTTGGTAGATCTATGTAGATTTGAAGATTTGGTTGTGTATAATTTACTTTACGTCTATGTATGTCAATTCTGTTGAATGCTTCAGTTATGTTGGTTTGAAGAATTGGCTGTGAATTATGTGAGTATTTATCACTTTACGTCTTAGTATGTGGATTCTGTTTAGTTATTAATTGTTTCTCTTATATGTGCATGCACTTGTTGGTTTCGTAATTTATTTATATATTTATTTATACATTGTATGTTTGTTCTTTATTTGTTATAGATTATTTCTATTGATTTGTTGTACATAGTTGTATCTTTGTTTCTTGTTTGTATATCTCTATTTGTTAATGTGTGTAATAATTTCTTCGTTTCTACTGGTATTTGGTAATTTGTGGATATGGTTTTCCTAGATTAGATTGTTTGTATCTTTCTGTTTAATCGAATGTGTATATACATATTTGTGTGTTAAAAGAATGGGAACCAGGGCACTTTACGTAACGTGGATCTATGTGGGTTTGATGTGGAGTCCAAATGCACTATCGGGTAACTGGAGACTGACGGTGCTTTGAAGAAGTTTATGTTAGCTGTCCGAATTTTGTTGATTTAGTAGTTTCTTCATGCTGTTGTGTCTCGGGCGGAGGGAGGAGGTGGAGTGTGCTTAGGTGGTTGGAGAAACGTGGCCGATTTCCACCTGGTCTTTGCCGTGGATCACGGCAGTGGAGGGATTGGGTGTAGGTGCAGAGTTGTGTAGAGTGTTGAGGTCACTCCCGTCGGCTACGCTCGACCGACGCGAAGTTCCTGGTCCTTGCCGTAGGTCACGGCGGTGGAGGGGGTGGAGGGTCGATTTCTCGTCAGGGCCCGTACGAGAAGATCTAGAATTTTTAAAGCAAATTAGTAGGTGTGTTATGTTTGATACGAGGGCCGGCGAGATCGGTTGAGTACTGAAGTGGGTAGAGGTGCGATCATTGTTTAGAGGGGACGGTTGCGGGGGTGGTGTGTAGACTGGTCTGATGTGACGCTCGCTGGGAGGCGTGCTGAATGGAGTCGCTTGGAACTGCTGACCCTGAAGTCAGCGCGCTGGGCCTGAGTCCTTCGCGACCTATTGGAGTCGTCTGGCTTTGTTCTAGAAGAAGGGGAATGGTTAAGTAGTATTACTTATGGAGTGGTGCGCGATGCGTTTGCTGAGGTTGCGTGCCGGTTGGTCGAGGTCGATTGCCTTGAGCAAAAAGCTGTGTAGGGACGTGGGAAGGTGGATGGTGAGCTCGAAGTAGGTGCGCGGGGCTGAATAAAGTCTTGTGGGCAGTTGCCTTGATTTTTTCAGCCTGGCTTGGATTTCGGAGGCATGATTGAAGTTTTGAAGTTGATGCACTGGGCTTCATTGATACTGGGTTTCGGTGCGTTGTACTGGGAGGTCATATGACTTGTTGAGTTGATTAAAGTCTTGAAGTTGTGTTGCTGGGAATCACTGCTCTGGGCTGACGATTCTAGTCGTGTAACCAGTGAATGGCTACTCAGACACGCTACGTGAGGGGGTAACGTCGGTAGTCGTGTAACCGGGCGGTCTCTCCTACACAGACACGCTACGGAGGGATAGCATGGGTAGTCGAGGACGGGGTCTCTCCTACTCAGACGGTGGTCTCTTCAAACGGCGACCTCTCTTCGGGCGGCGGTCTCTCTGCGGACGGCCACTTTTCGGACGGCGATTTCTTTTCGGACGGCGTAGGGAGGGGCAGCGGGCTGCCACTACCGCTGCACACCAATATGTAGCCGTTAGTTTAGCCACTCCGGTGGTGAGAGCGGTGTCTTTTCGGGCGGGCGTGGGTGGTCGTGGGACACCGCTGCACACCAATATATAGCCGTTGATTTGGGGCTACACAGGTGGTGCAAGCGGTCTCTTTTCGGACGGGCGTGGGTACTCGTGGACCATCGCTGCACACCAATATGTAGCTGTATGGTTTGGCTACACAATGGGTGAGGGTGCAAGTTAAAGTCTTCGTCAGACTCAGTATTTTATTTAAACAGGTACTTCTGGTAATTACAAAGTATGATATAATCTCCCAAGAGGATAATGTCTTCCCTACCGAGTCTAATGGAGAGTGTCTCCCCTAGTCTCCTTAGTTCTGGCGACGCAGTCGCCCGTTTATATGGGAGAATATACCTATCTAAGCATGTCCGGCGTGGGTTGTTAGTTAGGTCATATTTTTGGGAATTATATAAGAACATGTTAGTTGTATTGCAATGGTTTCAGACGGAAACGTTCTTGCGTGACTAACTTACTCGAATTCTACAACACAGTTATCTCCAATTATGACAAAAGAAACAATATAGATTTAATATATCTAGACTTTGCAAAAGCTTTTGATACCGTCCCACACGGAAGACTACTTACTAAATTAGCTTTGCATGGAATAAGTGGCAGCCTATTAGGTTGGACTAGTAATTGGTTGAATGGTCGAAAACAGAGAGTTGTTTTCAATGGAAAAACTTCTGGATGGAAAAGTGTTGCAAGTGGAGTTCCTCAGGGTTCCGTTCTTGGGCCACTTCTATTCATAGTATATATAAATGATATAGACCATGGACTAAAATCTACTGTTTCCAAATTTGCTGATGATACAAAACTGTGTGGAGTGGCAAATGGTCACTCAAACCAATTAGATATTCAAGAATATTTAGATAAATTACAGCAATGGTCTGAAAAGTGGCTAATGAAATTTAACACAAGTAAATGCAAGGTAATGCACATAGGTAAAAATAACAGTAAGTACGATTACAAGTTATTTGGAAATTCGTTAACAAAAGTGGATAGTGAAAAAGATCTCGGCGTAATTATCAGTAACGACCTCAAATTATCCAAGCAGTGTATTTCAGCCTCTGAGAAAGCAAATAAGATTCTAGGACTGATTGCGCGATCTTTTGATTTCAAAAGTCCATCACTCATTAACAAGCTATATAAATCGTTAGTTCGTCCACATTTGGAATATGCTGTTTCCATATGGTCACCGAATCTCATTAAAGACATTGACAGACTGGAAAAAGTACAACGGCGAGCCACAAAACTGATTCCAAATATAAAAAATAAATCATACGAAAATCGACTAAAACACATGAATCTGTTTTCCCTAAAAAAGCGTAGACTCAGAGGTGACTTAATACAGGTCTTTAAAATTCTAAAGGGAATTGACAACATCAAAAGTGACCAAATTTTTACATTGAATGAGAATCAGACAAGAAACAATGGTCTCAAACTGTCCGGAAATAGATTCAATTTGGAAGTAGGTAGAAACAACTTTGCCAACCGTGTAGTTAATGAATGGAATAAACTTCCTGCACAGGTAGTGCAATGTAGTTCAGTTCGAAGCTTTAAGAGTCATTTAGATAAATACCTAAGTAAGATGCTGTAATTATTATAATTTATCTTATATTATTTGTTTTTGTTTTGTTATCATTTGTCTGTCTGATTTTCATTTATTATTAGTTATATGTCAATTTATTATTATTTACTATTTACCTGTTTGTTTATTATTTAACTATACCTATGCATTTATTTATGTATTTTATTTGTTATTTACATTATCATAGTTTTTATTATTTTGTTATTAATATGATTTTTTTTTTCGCATCCGACCTAGATATGGATCAGGGGGTCTCCTGTCGGCATGCTCCGCCTTTGTATTCCTTTGTAAATATTGGTTTATGTGCCATGAAATGGTGTCTGTATTGTAGTTACGTATATGTAGTTTGTCGGGTTTATGGAAAAGGTTAATAAATTGTCTGGTGACATTGTACTTGTTGGGCAGTGGCGTGATGCACGTTTTTGTGTTGTGTTGCTTTGTCTGAGCCAAATGTTTATTATTAGGAAGTGTGGAGGTTAGCAAGATTGGAGGTATTGCCAAAGGCTAGTGCCTGTCGGGTACCTTCTTGTATGAATGTGGATCACGTGTCAGGCATGTGATAATGGTAGAAAACACCTTTAATCCCACATAAAAGGTGTCATTGTTTTGGTAGCGTCATTGGAAAACACTACTGTAGGTATTACGTCTCTTTATTTTTTGAATGAGTAAAACCAAACGGAAACATCACACTCTTAATGTTTACCAGTTACTACCTAAAAGGAAGACAACATAACAAAGGAATTACGATTTCTTATGGTGTGAAATCAAATAAAATTGTTTTCTTTGCAACCATATAACCAAATAGAAATGTTTTACTTTTACTTTGGGGGGGGGAGGGGTAATTTAGGATAATTACGATGAGACCCCACTTTGGCCTGAGTCTCCCCCTCAAATAAAGATACATGACAAAAACCGTCTACCATTAGCCAAAATAAAAATCTATCGAGCACTCCACCGTATTAAGGTCAGAATGTCAGCTTCACCGCAGTGTTCCAATGATTGAACAATACATGGCTCCCAAGCCGAAGGTCAATGACGAGTATGCAGTGGAATTTGTCTTCTATTGGAGAAGCAATTTCCGATGGAAAGTCGCGCGTGATCGGCCGAATATAAGATACCAATGCTCTATTCTACTCCCTTTGTTTGTACACAAGTTGTACTACAGATGATCAACCTGTAGTAAATATGCTCAGTATAACCAACAGTAATAAAAAATTGAACTGCACCTACAAAGCAGATGAAGAGAGAGAAAAATGGAGTTACTACAAAAGTTGGCTCTAAACGCTCACATTCTCACGTGCGCACATACAAACACACACACAAAGATACACACACATACACATACATACATGCATACATACATGCACACATATATGCATACACTCACACGCACAAAAACGCATACACTCACACGCGCACACACACACATATACCGGTATATATATATATATATATATATATATATATATATATATATATATATATATATGTATGTATGTATGTGTGTGTGTGTGTGTGTGTGTGTGTGTGTGTGTGTGTGTGTGTGTGTGTGTGTGTGTGTGTGTGTGTGTGTGTGTGTGTGTGTGTGTGTGTGTGTGTGTGTGTGTGTGTGTGTGTGTGTGTGTTCACCTCGGATCTGCTGCAGCCTCTTTTCGAGACAGCCAGACACCACCCTACGGCAGTGAGCTCAGAGCTCATTATTAGCAGATCTCTGGGTAGGTCTGAGACCACTCACACTCCACACACCGGGAATGCAAGGTCACAACTCCTTGACTAACGTCCCGTACCTACTCGCTGCTAGGTGAACAGGGGCTACACGTGAAAGGAGACAAACCCAACTTGTCTCCGCCCGGCCGGGGAATCGAACCCCGGTTCTCCGGCTTGTGAGGCCAGTGCCTTACCAATCCGCCACCGGGCCGTGTGTGTGTGTGTGTGCGTGCGTGCGTGCGTGTGTGTGCGTGTGTATGTATATACACAAACACACATACTCTCATGTGCACACATATACACATGCACATACAAATACACACACCTACTCACCGCACACACACGCCCACACACATATACACACGTACATACATGAGCGCGTGCGTCATAGTATTGTGGTGGTTAGTATGTTGCAAGATGATTGAAAGGAAGAGTCAACCCTTTAGATGTCTAGCGTGCACACGCTCGCACGCACACATGTAAAGTGACAGTGAACTCCGACATCGTCAGACAACTCTCAGGGGACCCGCTATTGTGCGCGGATTTTCCTTCGAAGGGACAACGCCATTGTCTCCGGATCTGAACAGTGACCAGCGGAGCCAGGCGTTTCGGGCGACGCCCGACACCTGCGAGAACAATATATACTTCTCCTTTTGCAATTGCCAACCCTTCCAGATTAACTTGCGTCATTATTTCTTTCCTCATCATTTTTTATGTCTATCCTTTGTAAATTCTGAGAGTCCAGAAGTAGCCTATGCATCGTAAACTAAGGAAATTATGTATTATTATGGCAATAATTGTACCCGTGTAAATTAGAATTTGGCAACTCCCCGAGTTTCCCTAGAAGGTTGCTCCACGAATTGTAGACAAAGAAGACTGAAACATTAAAGCGAAAACAATTCTCATCGTTTTCCTCACCAAACCAGTCAATGTAGACGAGACTACAAATCTACAAGTGTCGCGAGTTCACACACTACGCTACAAAGTTTGCGCTCACATTCACGTCGTGAAAAGTTTCCTCTGTTATCAGAAAACATTACTGTCCCCCTTGATGGAGATGGGTGTGTGGTGTGTGTAAGGCCGCAGCGTCACACAGAAATCGGATTACATGAGCTCTGAGCTCTCATCGTGGAGGGTAATACTTATCTTTCACTAGTCCAACACGTGATCCAAGACTATGATAAATCACGCGCACATACACATGCGCGCGCGTACACACACACATACGAGTATATGAACGCACACACACACACACACACACACACACAAACAAACACACGGCTCGACGGCGCAGTGGTAGCGTTCGTAACTGCTAACCCATCGGTACGAGTTCAAATCCCACCCAGGGTTGAAATAATTTCATTATCGCTGCGCTGCGAGCCGTTACTCCAACTCTCTTGGGCAGGGAGTTGTGGGATGTTTGTGTGTCAGGTCACAGCAATACCCATAGATCGGTCATACGTGAGCTCTGAGCTCTCATCCGGGAGGGTAGTAGCTGTTGATCACGAGTCCAACACGTGATCCAAGACCGTGGTGAATTACACTGTAATGACAATGTAGTTAGGTGATTTTCAAAAAGTCAAACCAAGAGCATAGAAGCGTCTCCTGACGTATGTATTTAGTATTTAACAAATTGCATCGGTTTACTTTGATTTTGTTGTCCACACTCACTTCGGAGATTTTCAGTTTCGCAATGACAAACGTAATCAAAGATGATTTAGGATATTGAAAACAGAACGAAAGAGTTTAAATTCACTGTTAGTTTAACGTGAGCACGCGCGTGCGCGCGCGCTCGTGTGTGTTTGTGTTTGTTTGTGTTTGTGTTTGTGTGTGTGTGTGTGTGTGTGTGTGTGTGTGTGTGTGTGTGTATATATATATGTATGTATATATATAATGTATATGTATATATATACATATATATATATGTATATATATATTCATATATATACATATGCATATATATATATATATAAATACATATATATATATATATATATATATATATATATACATATTACAGTATGCTGTGCATATACATGCATAAAGGCGGTCTAAGTCGCGTGTGCTTGTGTTGGGGTGAGAAGGCAAGAGAGTAAATTGCTTATATTGTTTCTTATAAGCTAGCGTCGCTTGCTTTTATTTGTTCATATGCGCTCTGCTACCAAAGATATACGTTTGTATTCGTGGAATATCTATTTGCTTATTTCTTCCGATTTAATAAAGATTTCCATCGACACAACGAGTCTCGTAAAAATTGTGGATACTGAATTATTTGCATTAGCACTGATGAGTGGTAGTTTGTTTACAGGAAATGCTAACATTCAGATGTTTGTAGTTGTTATTCTCATGTTACCTATCATGAACTGAAATCCATTGTATTTACCTTTGACAAGGTAAATCCAATGTTTCTTACCCAGTGTTCCAACTGAAAGTAACAAAAGATGTGATATATTTTCCACCCTTGCCTGGTAAAATAAGGAAGTAGTGGGTTTGCGATTCAGGGACGAATGAATCACGACAGCGCATGCGTGGATGGTAGGAATGTCGACTGGGGAGTTTTATTCTTGGCACGTATATTTTTAATTATTGTTCACTATTTATAGCAAATTGTCTTTAGTGAATAGAGAGGAAAATTAAATATAAGTATATTTTACGAAAGGAGTACTGGAATGGGAGAAGACAGAATAGTAAAATTGCAAAGAATAAAAGCAAAAGAATTTTTAATTTCAATTCTGAACGTTTTGGCTGAAAAGACAGTAAATTTGAGTATTGATGGGATTTGCTACATTTCCGTTAAGATTTTTTCTACTACAGATATGTCAAATAAAACACGGGCCCACATGTATGCAAAACAAGGAATGATGTTCACTACCAAAACATGAGAGAAATGAGACATGGAAGTAATGAGGATGTTAGTACGATGATGATAAAGGTAATAGAGATGAATGGTGATGACGCGGTAGAGTTGGTGATGACAGTAATGATAATAAGAATAGAGGTAATAGCAATGACAATGCGATATTAACCATGTTGATTATATATACTGGAGATGAAAAGGAAACTTGTTATAATGTAAATAATATCAGCGGGAAAACGACGCAGAAGTCATTGCGCAGTGAGTCCAACAACACTTGGAATCATGGCGACTATGTCGACGTGCACAGCATAACATGAAAATTTAAAAATAAACAAAAACTACTTGGATTTCTATTAATACATACACACACACATACATATACATATAATGAGAGAGAGAGTGAGAGCAAGTCGATAGATATTATAAATTTGATATCATAAAGGGAACAATATACATTTGTAGTGAAAATTCACTAATAAACAGCTCCGCTGTTATGTAATTTAGTTAAACAGTAATGCAGCTATAACAATCATAACTTTATTGACGACTCTTCGATTGCATTACATACACTATAATTTTGTAGTGACATATCGCGTACAATTTAATCTGTTGGAACTACTGAATATAGATAACTATGCCGACTATCAACCTTTCGCACCCACTGCGTCAAAAGTGATCAATTTAACTATTTTGTCCGGGCAAAGAGATGTACAGTATAACTATCTCAATTGACTTGTCATTCTATCATTCACTATCATTATCACTATCGCTCACTATCAATACCATCACTGTCACTATCATTATCATTATTACTATAACTTCCTTCATTACTATATCACTGTCATTATCACTACCAATATTATCGCTATCATTCACTGTCACTATCATTATCAACATTATCACTTCCACTATCACTATCATAATCATTATCACTATAACACATTCATATTCAGCTATGGGGAGGCCCTACATTTATCCCCCTAAAGTCAATACGAAAAAATAGTAATACTCCCAAATGGATGACGGACAGATTCAAACATGAGATCGGAATGAAAAGAGGACTTTACGTAAAAATAAAAAACGGGGAATCACACCTTAGATCAAGATATAACGAAATGGCAAAGCTGTTTAAAAGGAATACACGTACAGCGAAACGTAATTATGAAATCAAGGTGGCCAGTCAAGCAAAATCCAACCCAAAGGGTTTCTTACATCTCTATAGAACAAAAAATAAAGAAAGAATAGGACCAATTAAAAACGATGAAAATGACATGATAGAATCAGAGGAAAAAATGAGTGAGGAGTTTAACAATTATTTTCTATCGGTGTTTACTAATGAGAGTTTAGAAAATCTGACTGCGATCCGATTTACAGAGGGGATGAAGAAAGCACTCTATCTACTGTAATATCAGCATTAGTAAAGAAGAAGTAGTCAAGCAGATTGAAAGACTTAAAGCTACAAAATCTCCGGGTCCAGACGAAATTTTTCCAAGAATGCTTAAGGAGTGTAAAATTGAAATCTGCGACCAGTTAACTGAAATATCTAATAAATCGGTAGACACTGGTTTTGTGCCAACTGCTTGGAGGCAGGCAAATGTTGTTCCTGTTTTTAAGAAGGGAGATAGATCGTCCATATGCAACTACAGGCCAATCAGTTTGACATCGGTTATAGGAAAAATGCTTGAATCAATAATAGCAAATAGACTCAGAGAACATATCGAAGGACATAATTCAATTCGTGATACACAGCATGGTTTCTCCTGGAGTAAGTCATGTGTGACTAATCTTCTATCCTTTTACACTAAAGTATATAAGGCGTCAGATAACAATGAAAATTACGATGTTATTTACCTTGAATTTAGCAAAGCGTTCAACAAGGTGCCTCACCAGAGACTACTAAATAAAATCAAAGCCCATGGCATAGGAGGAAAAGTGTTAGAATGGATTAGAGCTTGGATTAGTAACAGAAAACAGCGGGTCACCATAAATGGAATAAAATCTAGGTGGGGCAATGTTACTAGCGGGGTCCCCCAGGGCTCGGTTTTGGGTCCCTTGTTGTTCATTATGTACATAAATGACTTAGACGATGGGATAAATAGTGATGTTAGTAAGTTTGCGGATGACACTAAAATAGGACGCCTAATTAGGTCAGGAGACGACGCAGAGATTCTGCAGGATGATCTTAATAAATTGTTAACATGGTCGGAGAAATGGCAAATGAACTTCAATATCTCTAAGTGTAGCGTGTTAAACGTAGGGCTACAATACCCCCAAAAATAGATACATCTTAGATAACACGTTTTTAGAAAAATCTGAGTGCGAGAGGGACTTGGGAGTTCTGGTGAGTCCGGACCTTAAAACCAGGAAGCAGTGCATTAGCGCCAGAAATAAAGCTAACAAAGCATTAGGCTTCATTGCTAGGACGGTAACGAATAGAAGTGCAGAGGTAATTATCAAACTCTATCTAGCGATAGTTAGACCCATCCTTGACTATGCGGTACAGTTTCGGTCTCCGTCCTACAGAATGGACATAAATTCATTAGAATCAGTACAGAGAAGAATGACCAAAATGATACATGGACTCGGAAATTTGCCTTACGAAGAGAGGCTTAAGCACCTAAACTTACACTTTCTGGAAAGACGCAGAGTGCGGGGTGATCTAATAGAAGTGTTCAAGCGGATCAAAGGCTATAGCAAGGGAGATGCAAACAAGGTCATCTTAATAAAACAACAGGGCAGGACTCGCAGTAATGGGTATAAACTAGACAAATTTAGATTTAAGAAGGAAATAGGCAAGAATTGGTTTACTAATAGGGTGGTCGATGAATGGAATAAACTTAGTAACCATGTAGTAAACGCTGAAACAATCAGTTGTTTTAAAAAACTATTAGACAACTTTATAGATGAGGACGACAGGTGGTGATGGATACGGAGCTGCCTAATGTAGGCCTTATGGTCTCTTGCAGTCTCCTTTATTCTTATGTTATGTTCTTATGTTTTCACCATAAACGCTCAGCCTCTCGTATGCGCACACAATAGAAATGCAATAGGAGATTTTTTTTTCAGAGGTCCCCCCCACCCCAAGCCCTCTTCTTAGGAACTGCTGCAGTAACCTAATCTGACCACCGAATTTATACATATATATATATATATATATATATATATATATATATATATATATATATGTATTATATAAACATAACATACACACACACACACAGATATATATATATATATATATATATATATATATATATATAGATAGATAGATATACATATCCATACATACATATACCAAAGGTTTTTTTCCCCTACACGGATGGTAGCCAAAAAGAAAAAAGGCATAGAAACCACTCCCACCCATTCCATTTCCTATATATTCCACTCCCCTCCACCCTCCTCCCTCCCTCCCATCTTGGCACCTCCTGGATGACGGATCATCCCTGCATCCTGTGTCGCAAGACACAGCACATACACAGCAAGCCCACTTCATAAATTCGGCGACCCCCCTCTCCATCCCACATGCAGAAAAGAAGACGGGGAGAAATCCCTTCGGGCTGCGTCAAATTTTTTCTCATACATACTTCCTCACCCCCATCCCCCACCCACTCCCCTTCATGCATCACTGCATCAACTATACACAACCCCTCTCCATTCACCCCTATCTTCTGTCCTCTCCCGTCCTTCCTCAACAGACATTCCTCTCTTTTGT
Source organism: Oratosquilla oratoria (assembly GCF_046742065.1). Lineage (NCBI taxonomy): Eukaryota > Metazoa > Arthropoda > Malacostraca > Stomatopoda > Squillidae > Oratosquilla > Oratosquilla oratoria. Next base: position 6,562,385 of record NC_134783.1, read on the forward strand.
AATGCCCCTTTCACCCTATCCATCCATCCATCTCATCCTAGGACGCCCCCTCATATTCATTCCTTCCACCTCTGCCTTCCACACTTCTTTTACTAATCTTTCCTTACTCATTATTTCCATGTGTCCAAACCATCCTAATACTCTTTCATCAACACTATCTCCCAACTCCCTTTCCACCCCTGTTCTCCTCCTCACCTCCTCATTTCTCACTCTATCTAGACTAGTAACACTTCTCAGACATTTCATCTCAAGCACATTCAAACCCCTTCTCTCTTCCTCTCTCATGTTCCATGTTTCTGCCCCGTACAGTGCTGTTGGCACAATCACTCCTTCATATAACCTCCTCTTAGCATTCATTCCTAGATGTCTATTTCTCATTACACTTTTTAATCCACCAAGGCATTTACTCGCTTCTCTCAATCTACATTCTACCTCCACCCCCACATTCGCACCCAAGTATCTAAAACTATCCACTTCCTCCAGTCTTTCAACCCTAATGCTCACTTCCAGCCTGCTGTCACTCTCTCCCCTTGTACATCCCATCACCTTACATTTGCCCACATTTATATTCAGCTTCCTTCTTTCACACACCTTCTCAAACCCTGTCACTAACTTCCTCAATCCCTCCTCTGATCCTGCTACAAGCGCAGTGTCGTCAGCAAACAACAACTGGCTCACCTCCCACTTTTCTCCATTTTCTTTAATCATCTCCAACCCCTGACCCACTACCCTTGCATTCACCTCTTGTACCACCCCATCCATGTATAGACTGAACAGCTAAGGCGACATAACACATCCGTGACGAGGTCCCACCTTTACCTTAAACCATTCACTCTCTCCATTTCTAATCCTAACACAAGCTCTACTACTTTCGTAAAAACTATTGACTGCTCTTAACAGCTTTCCTCCTATCCCATATAAGAACATAAGAACATAAGAATAAAGGAGACTGCAAGAGACCATAAGGCCTACACTAGGCAGCTCCGTATCCGTCACCACCTGTCATCCCCATCCATAAGGTTCTCTAATCGCTTTTTAAAACAACCGATAGTTTCTGCGCTTAGTACATGGTTACTAAGTTTATTCCATTCATCGACCACCCTATTAGTAAACCAATTCTTGCCTATTTCGTTCTTAAATCTAAATTTGTCCAGTTTATACCTCCTGTAGTACCTCCCACAGTGCCTTCCTGTCTACTCTGTCGTAAGCCTGTTCCAGATCCATAAAAGCCCCAAAAAACATCCTTACCTTTCTCTATAGTTTTCTCACATACCTGTCTTACCACAAAAATCTGATCTACACAACCACTACCTGTCCTAAACCCACACTGTTCCTCACCAATTACTCCCTCTGTTCCTTTCCTAATCCTCTTAATCAAGACCATCCTATAAGCCTTCCCAACTACACTCAACAAGCTGATCCCTCTGAAACTACTACACTCACACTTGTCCCCCTTTCCCTTGTAAAGCGGAACTGTACAAGCACTCCTCCAGTCCTCCGGCACTCTACCCTCTCTTAAACAAACATTAAATAACCTCACCAGCCAGTCCACCATCACTGTACCTCCTTTTTTCAGACATTCTGCATGGCATCCATCCAACCCAGGTGCCTTACCTGCTTTCATCATCTTAACAGCTGCTTTCACTTCATCTTTCCCTATTTCTCCTTCATTTTCCTCACTCATCACTCTCATTTTCTTAGCGCTTCCCACTGCAACTACCTTTCCTTCCCTATCCTCCTTCACATTTAGCAACTCTGCCCACCTTCCTCTCACTGCCTTTTCTTCCATTATCATCTCTCCATCTGCACCTTTTACCTTTTCTTCTCTACTTGATTCGCCTCCTTTTTCTCTTTTAATTTTCTTCCAAAACATCTTTTTATTACTTTCAAAATTTTCTGTCATACTCTTACCCCATTTCACATCTGCTCTCTTCTTTGCTTCCTTTATCTTATGCTTAACTTCCCTTCTCTTTACTTTGTACCTCTCATACGATTCCCTCATCCTAATCTGTAGCCAATTTATAAATGCCTGCCTCTTCTCTTCTACACCCTTCTTTGTTTCCTCATTCCACCACTCACTACCCTTCCTTCTTTTCCTCCCACCCTCCTTGTTCCACACACCATCTTTGCACACCTTATGACTTCCTCCTTGAACCATCCCCATTCCTCCTCCACTCCTAGTTCTACTCTATCCTTTACTCCCTCCCACTCCTCTTTCAGCTTCTTCTTATAGTCATTTTCCTTTTTTCACTCATTTAAGCAGTTCACTCAAAGTACCTCCCTAACTTCTTTCCTTTTCCTCTTTCTCCACCTATTCTCCACTCTCAATTTACCTTCCACCAGATAATAATCTAATATTCCCCCACTCTCTCCCCTTAGAACATGTACATCCTTAACTCTTCCTACCGTACTCCTGGTCACCAATATATAGTCCATTAACGCTCTATCTGCCACCCTTCCCTCCACCACCCTCTCCCATGTGTACTTATGCTTGACTTTCTTCCTAAACACTGCATTTGCTATCATCAACTCTCTTTCAAGACACATCACCATCAATTCTCCACTACGATTTTTACCTGGAACTCCATACTTCCCAATCACTCTGTCTATTGGTTCATTTCCTACCCTAGCATTAAGGTCTCCCAATACAACTACATTGACGTTTCTCCCTAATCCCTCTAGGCACTCATTTATATCTACCCAAAAAGCCTCCCTTTCCTCTACGCTCTTCAAACTACCAGGCCCATGCGCACTTACAAAAACCCACATCTCCCTCCCTAGCTTCACCTTCATCCACATCAACCTTGATGAAACCTCCTTCCACTCCACTACCCACTACCCGAAATATTCATTGCACCATTCTGCACCAGGCTTACTTTTCATATGCAGAATGGTGCAATAAAATCGCACATTTCTAAAATTCATAAGATGAATATTTCGCGGGAAGTTCTGAATAGTAGTACATCGATTTTAGCAAAGAACACCAATAAGAGAAAATTAAAATGTATGGAAGCTGTATTAATAAAGAATCACCTACCAGCAATTAATATACAATTAAATATGTGTGGAACCCTGGAGCTGTTCGGGGCATCCCACGGGGCGCCAAGAAGAATTTAAACAAAAAGTACCTATCCTAGTTCATTTTGTATATATTGTATATATGATCATGATTTGTAGATTTAAATATTAAAATTACCAGAAGATGCCTAAAGCATAGGCGAAACGTTGTAAGTAATGAATTTGTTTTTATTTCCAAAATAACTATGGTTTGTGTTTTTGTAGGGAAGATTTCCAGTGATGTGTATTATTTATATATACATATATATATAAAATATAAGGATATATATATAAAATTTCCATATATACAATATATTATATATATAATATACATACATATATATTATATATATATGTATATATATACACATTATATACTATATATATATATATATATATATATACATATATATGTGTGTGTATATATATATCAAGAACTACTATTAAACAGGACGTGCACACCCAGATTCCTAGCTCCGCTAGCGGAGGCCATTGCTTTCTTTGTAACCTAGCAATTTATATTGGACAAATGTATCAAAACTAGAAACCTAACATTGTATATAGGGCAAATATATCAACTATTGACTTATTCAATGCAGTATAAGTTAATATAAGCTTTTATAGTGAAATTAGATATTATTTTTAAGCCACTGTTATGCTTTGAAATACCAATTTTAGCCGGACTTAACATGTATTATTGTATGAGGTTAGTGGACACTTTAAAGGAACCCACGTTGCTGTTGTTTTACATTTTCCAAAATGGATTACAGTTAAACCTTTGTGATTGCAAACAAACAAACATTCACACAAATAAACAGACATAGAAGCAAAAGCTTACCAGACTGCAGCGATTAATCAGCGACCCGGGCCTTCTTTACAGAGGTCTGGAGAAGGACTGCATTCTTCTGCTGGTCTTTCTCTAGGTTGTGGAGTCCATTCAGAAAAACATTTGCCAGACGACGGAACATCTTGGGACACATCAATGTCAATCCCACTGACAAGATCAAAAGTGCACAAATGTGGAGTTGTCAGGGAACCTCCGGAGACTATCTCGATAAAGTCCTTAACGTCACTGGTCACAAGAGGTTCCTCGGCGCTGAAGACCAAATCGTCCGCGCACTTTATTTCAAGCCACACCTCCACATAGGCCGCACTGCATTCTTCATTTGCAGTCAGTGTCACATCTGTGATGCACTTCTCAATAGAGGCTGCATCCTCTAGATCAATTGCAGTCCCCAAGCAGGTATGTTCCTTTGACACAGGGTGAACATCGATGGACTGGAGGTTTACAGCAGCATATCTCGTGACCCGCTGCTTGCATGCGGAGAACACATCCCCAGTGGTCATGAAAGAGTTTGCACCACTTGATTGACGGTAGACTGAGAACTGCCCCTCAAGCCGGTCATTCTGGATCTCACGCAGCAGGACATAATGAAAGTCAGCGTTTATGAACAAGTAGCGGCAAACGGCAGTCAGTCCCTACATAGTCTGCACTAGTTCATTCTTGGTGTCATGGGTGAAACACTTGATTCGATTTGCTCCAGGTCCTAAAGAAGCCTCTTTGAACATCAACAGGAAAGTCTGCAGGCTGGTTGACTGGGGATCCTGAACAGCTCAATATGGATCTTGCCCCTTCCCAGATACATTCACTAAATTCCACCAGTTGAGGATGATTTGGATGAACTTAGCAGTGTCATGACATCCTCTGAGCTTCAATGAAGCCACAACCTTTTCATTGAAGACCTTCAAGACATGCTGCACATTTTGTAGTTGAAGTCGTAAGGGGTTGACAGCAAATTTAATGAGGAGAGTAGTCTTCAGAATACTGCCTTTCTCTGACTCATACAATTCCTTGACGTCAGCAAATTATGCTGTTGTTTTATTGTCAAGACTGATCTTCTGGCACTTCTCACTGATCCAGTTGTTGCAGATGCACTTCAGAAGATGCACTGTGTCAAAAAGGAGAAACCAGACACGATCTTTGTCAAGAGGATGCTTGGCTGTGGCACGGCAATCACCCGAAAAATAAAACAGCTTACAGTACTGCTGGTTTATCTTGTGGTTGTCTGTGATAGAGCCGATGACACGCCCGCCTGCCCTCTCAACAGCAGCTGCCGCCTCCTTCACACGCTCAAGCTGGTATGCTGCTGTGAGCTTGTGGACGAGTGTCACAGAAATCATAATATTAGGTCCTCTGTGCAGCGACTTCATCATAATACATAGCATAGAAGTGGCCTTGATGCCTGGTTTGTTCACTGTCATGCCACTCAGAACCCCACCAGAAAAATGCAACAGTTGGCCGAATCTATTTTTCATATATCAAGAGAAATACATTCTTCTGTTGCAGTGTCTTCACTTTGGCAAATGTTTCAATAGATGAAGTGATGTATTGTAGCTTGCGTTTGCTTGGCAGCACCAAAAAGTCTCTGAGCTATTCATAACTACACTTGGGGTATGATTCAAGAGCAAAACAATAATCATTCATGGAAAACTCACAAATGAAAAATCTGTCAGAATCAACAAAAAAGTTATTACGAGGTGGTAGCACATCAAGTCACTTCTGTCTTTTATAACGGTCTTTTGGTAGTCAAACACTCGGCACCTGTTATCCTTGTTATAATTACCGTTGCAGTTCACAACACCACATTTATTCGGCATTATGAATACACAAAATCAGCAAGAAAGAACCAATGAAGAACCAAACAAACAAACAAAATCAGCAAGAACCTATGTAAAAAAACACTATCCACTTCTGAATGCAGCCACGCGCGAAAGACGCAGCGACACAACCTTACACCTCCACTGCTCGTAGCAAACTGGAATGGCCTCTGTTAGCGACACCAGGAATCTGGGTGTGCACGTTCTGTGTAATAGTAGTCCTTGATATATATATATATATATATATATATATATATATATATATATATATATATATATATATATATATATATATACAGTATATATACAGGGTGTTCGGGATAAATTTGAAGAAAAAAATGATCTGTCATTTCAGAACCATTTGAAGAATTTAATAGCGATAAAGTGCAACGAATAGTTGATTCTGTGTACTATTGGTAGGGGTGAGAGCTAGAGATCATGGATGACTGGAAAGCACCGGAATATTGGAAGAGGATGACCTGCATCATGATGATTCGCGCTGGATTAAAAAATTCGGAAATCTTAGCTGAAACTCAGTGCTCCTTGAATACAGTGAAGGCTGTGAGATGTGAGCTGGAGAATTGCGACAAAGATGTGGAAGCAGTGGCTAGCAGGAAGGAACATAGCAGGGGTTCTGACTCTGTCCACACAACGAAATTCGTCGAGAAGTTGAAAAAGTGCGGCAAGATCCAGGCAAGGCAATGTGGACCTTGGCGAGAGAGATGGGTGTCGGAGTGGCGGCTATGAAGAAAGCGCTGAAAGAGGATCTTTGCTACTCCACATACAAAAGACGCAAGGGCCAACTACTCACCGCCAAGTCACAAGAGCACCTCCTTACGAAAACCAAGAAACTCCTCAACAAGGTCAAACACCCAGTTGAGTCGGAGATGATCTGGTTCTTCTCAAACGAGAAGAACTTCTGCCAGGACCAGTTGCACAACGCGCAGAACAATAGGTGGCTAGCCTATAGTTTGCACGAAGTCCCGCGCTTCATGAAGACCAAGTTCCCTCAAACTGTGATGGTCTTTGGGTGTGTTTCCAGCAAAGATCACGCCATGCCGCCCCACATTTTTGAAGAGGGACTCAGATTCACTTCAGATGGCTATGTTAAGTTGCTGTCCACTGTTGTCAAGCGCTGGGTGGAGAGGGTGGCAGTAGGACTCAGCTCCATGTCACACCTTCAGGAAAACCCAGAAGTGTCTGTCTGAGAACTTCTACGACTTCACCAGTCCCAACATCTGGCCCCCAACTCGCCTGATTCCACTTTGAATTTTGAGAATACATCAATTTTTTGGCCAAGATATGACATTTTTCTTTCCTTTCAGAAAAAGTGTCAAATTTAACCCGAACACCCTGTGTGTATATATATATATAAATATATATATATATATATATATATATATATATATATATTCATACACACACACGCGCGCGCGCACATATATATATATATGTGTGTGTGTGTGTGTGTGTGTGTGTGTGTGTGTGTGTGTGTGTGTGTGTGTGTGTGTGTGTGTGTGTGTGTGTGTGTGTGTGTGTGTGTGTGTGTGTGTGTGTGTGTGTGTGTGTGTGTGTGTGTGTGTGTTCAGGCATTTTGATATGATGAAGTGAGTGAGAAGAGGAAAGACTGGAGTCTTAATCGGATTAAGACTCCAGTCTTTCCTCTTCCCACCCACTTTATATATATGTATATATACACACACACATATATATATATATATATATATATATATATATATATAAGAACATAAGAATGAAAGAGACTGCAAGAGACCATAAGGCTTACACTAGGCAGTTCCATTTCCATTACCACATGCCATTCCCATCCATAAAGTTGTCTAACCGTTTCTTAAGACAACCGATAGTTTCAGAGCTCACTTTATGTGCTATCATCTCCCTTCGATGCCTTTTGTGAACACGCGCGCACGCACACATATGCTACGAAAGGATACTCCGACGCCTTCGCGGGTCTCTCGAGGAAAAAGTCAATTGTCCGAGTGACCCAGCCTATCAATCTTTCCAGGCGACGCTCTAGCAAAGAATAGGCTCAGCGCATCTCGGATCAAGCCACCTGAAGCCCTCTACTTGAACAAAGAAGCCGACAGGACTTCTGCGCAGACAAAAGCCTAATTCGGCGCCTCTCGCCCTCGCTCAAGTCGAAGCGACGAAACCTTTTATATATTCATGTTTTGGCAACTCTGTAAATATGTACATTAACATGTTTCTGGCAACCCTCCGATGTTCTAACGGAGCTTACCTTGTATTTGTAGAGCAGAGAGCTCTCTGGCACATTAAAGTAAAGAACACTACCGGACTTTAATGCACTAATGTAGAGTTAAATGTACAATCTACATTCTGGCGGCCACCGGAGGGATATGAATCTACACTCTACATTCTACAGCGGTGGACATCGAAGCAGCAGTTCAACAATAATTTCTTCGAAGCACCCTCCAGCATTCCACTTACGAGCCAAAGCACCGACACTCTTCGCTGCATCACCCACTCTCAACGCCACTCCGAAGCCAACAACTCAAAGACAACAATACCTCTTAGCTGCATCATCCACCATCCTACTAAGAAGCGAAGCCCTACTTCTACGTTTTGCATCCTACAGCATCTACGACGAGGAAGCACCCCTCCGAGACCTTCCTCCAGTACCTACAACGAGGAAATCACCTACGAGGCATTCTCCAAAGTCTACGAGGAAATCCCTTTTCGAGGCATTCTCCAGCATCCACTACGCCATCCGGCTACACCACGTCAACACAGAGACGTTGGTCCACCCTTCTCCACCATCGCACGAGTTGGATAACGACCCTTCTCCACCATCGCACGAGTTGGACCACCCCCTCTTCTCCAACATCGCATCGCACTCCGCACGTCACTGTACCATCAGCCAACGATTATCTTCTACGCACCAACAATCGTCGCGGCATCTACGAGCCAACACTCCCCAACTCCCCACATCTAGCTGCACAAGATCCCCACCTTCATTTCTTTTATTTTTCCATTTTAGATCTACACATTTACTACATATTTTCTAACTCACCAAAAGCTATCCACTAATTACTCCCTCTGTTTCCAGCAGTGCATCCTTCCATTTTCTCGCCCCACTGCAGCACCGCCATCGACTAACACTCCGACATCATCTTGTGTAAGTAGATATTTATCCGTTCTCTGTGCCACCTAGAAGCAAACCGGTCTCCACGCATTTTTATTTCATAAATGAACGTGTCCAAAGCTCTCTCTGACTCGACATGCCAACCCTATACACGAAACCAGGCTACGTTGCCACCAACCATGTCCCCTCTTTCTACTACCAACTCTTCAGAAAATTCACCTCCTCAAACCACCAGGATAACACAAAATCTTATCACAGTCATCAAAGATGAGACAATATTACTCCTCTTCAACGGCAGGAACATTCCTGTACCCAATTTCCTCACTGAGGTTCACTCAGAAATACTATGTAGGAATGCCACACATGACAAAATAAAGATATCCATCTCAACATCCAAAATAGACAAGAGTGACACATTAACTGGTGACGTTATTCAGTCTGACTATTTTGAGGAAACAACATACTATGATCAATTTGTAGCACAATTTAAAAAGTCATCTGCGGCTTTTGAGCCACTTGGAGCATTTTCCCTCTATACTCCTTGGCAAAAACTTACAATCATAGCCCACACACTACCAAGGAAAAAACTGTCAAAATAACTTCAGCATTGAAGAGTGAACTCAGAGAAAGTCTCGAAAACTCAGACTGGGTCTCAGACAACAAAATTTCATTGGAACACGTAGTCTCTCTCATGGCATACTTTCGCCTACTCTCCCAATTATACCCAGACACACTCAAGAAAGCCAGCACAATTACATTCACACCAGGTATCACATTAGGCGAATTCTCCAGAAATTCTCCACGGACCAAGTTATCACGCAGATACAAAACCAGTCAGTGCCCATAGCACGAGCACACACGATAGCACAGGTCACACGCCCCCCCCCCACCATAACACAAGATCAAGAGATACATCACGCACGCGAGATCGCTCACGACAACTCTTTCCTTCAAGAAAACGAATGTGTTGTACATATTGCCACAAACCAGGTCACCTCGTTAGCACGTGTTATCATAGAAACCCGTCACAACCGAACCGATACTGCGAGCATCATGGTACATGTTTCCACACGAGTGATTGTTGCCATGTGCTGCTAGCACGAAAGCAACACAGACCAGAATCCCCAGATCGTTCTCCTGCTAGACATTCACGTAACACATCTGCTAGACATTCACGTAACACATCTCCTACAAGGTATTCACGTAACACATCTCCTTTGTGACTACAAAATACAAAGACTCAGTGCACACCCAGGACAGTTATTCCATATTAAAATACTTAATCTTCAATTCTACCGGTAACACCAAAGTGAAAATATTTCTCAACACAGGTTCCCCAATTAACATCATGCCAGTACACAGTTTCCACAAAGTCCGCATTGAGATAAAACGTGTCACCATTTTGGAACCCCCCCCCCTGACGTCAACCTTTGCAATGTAGATGGTGTACTATTCCCAATCATTGGTAAATTCTCCCCAGACATTAGCTTCAAAGATGAGTGCCCAGTCATTTCAGTTACCACCTACATAGCTGAGGTTTACTTTCCTGCTGATATCCTCACAGGCTTAACATTGATGAAGCAACATAATATCATCATTTACCCTGCTCAACATGGCATCATTTATGTTAATCGTTTCCTCCCTGGATTGCCATCAGCGAATCCCCGCAAAGTCAACCACTTCAACGTGGACGAGCAGGCAAAACTTGATTCAATATCAAATAATTCTAGCCTCAGCACTCAAATTCACTCTGCTTCATCACACGAGGATGCACCAGCTGTTAACTCAAATGGCACCGCCACACAGACACAGTCCCACGACTCTAACTCTACCATTTCACTGACAGCTGTGGACATGCGTTCAAAGCGTAACAGACGCACTAACTCCTCCCGCATGTCCAAATCAGCAAAACTAAGGACAAAACACCCAGTAAATAACGTTGATCTTTCACCGCCTGAGGACATCTTCTTGCCCCTCTTAGAGGATTTCAACACAAAATCCGCCCCAGTCTCGGAAGTGTTATCTACATTCAAACACACTCAAGCAGTATTAGCTTCTAAATCCGTTAGCGAACATCTACACACTCTATACACTGTCTTCCCACGATTAGAAAAACAGGTCTCAAACTGAAACTTAAGAAGTATTCCTTCCTTCAGAAAGAAATACACTTCTTAGGGCATGTCCTTAATTCACAAGGAATTTTAACCTCGCAGGACAAGGTCAAGGTAGTCATAGATTTTCCACGCCATACTTCTGTAGAACCCATACGTTCATTTCTTGGTCTGTCAGGTTTTTACAGACGCTACATTCAAGGTTACGATAGTATCACAGCACCTTTAACTTCACTACTTAAAAAGGACACACCCTTCATTTAGACACCTGACCAAGAGAAAGCCTTTAATGACTTAAAGAAAGCCTTAACCACAGCACCTGTCCTTGCCTTCCTAAACCACAAGCTTCACTTCTCAATTTACACTGATACGTCCTATACATGACTTGGCGCAGTCCTCATGCAACACCACGACACAAAACTCAGACCAATTGCCTATGCGAGTCGCACACTTAACAAACACGAGCGAAATCACTCAGTCACAGACATAAAACTATTAGCATTTATATATGCACTCAAACATTTCAAAGAGATCATCCTTGGTTACGAGATACGCATATATACAGATCTTCAACCAATCTTACATCTCTTCAAAAGGAAAAATATTTCCGGAAAACTTGCCTGCTGGTTCCTTACCATACAAGAGTTCATGCCCACCTTTTATTTTGTTCAAATAAAAGCAAACCTAGTCGTAGACTCTCTCAGTTGCCATATTGCGACTATCAATCAGAATGTTCTTTCAGTAAACCTTACACAAGCGCGCGTTGCCGCAGTGCAGAAATCAGACCCTCTACGTGTATTTCAGCCTCTGAGAAAGCAAATAAGATTCTGGGACTGATTGCGCGATCTTTTGATTTCAAAAGTCCATCACTCATTAACAAACTATATAAATCGTTAGTTCGTCCACGTTTGGAATATGCTGTTTCCGTATGGTCACCGAATCTCATTAAAGACATTGACAGACTGGAAAAAGTACAACGGCGAGCCACAAAACTGATTCCAAATATCAAAAATAAATCATACGAAAATCGACTAAAACATATGAATCTGTTTTCCCTAAAAAAAACGTAGACTCAGAGGTGACTTGATACAGGTCTTTAAAATTCTAAAGGGAATTGACAACATCAAAAGTGACCAAATTCTTACATTGAATGAGAATCAGACAAGAAACAATGGTCTCAAACTGTCCGGAAATAGATTCAATTTGGAAGTAGGTAGAAACAACTTTGCCAACCGTGTAGTTAATGAATGGAATAAACTTCCTGCACAGGTAGTGCAATGTAGTTCAGTTCGAAGCTTTAAGAATCATTTAGATAAATACCTAAGTAAGATGCTGTAATGATTTTAATACATCTTATATTATTTGTTTTTGTTTTGTTATCATTTTCTGTCTGATTTTCATTTATTATTAGTTATATGTCAATTTATCATTATTTACTATTTACCTGTTTGTTTATTATTTAAGTATACCTATGCATTTATTTATGTATTTTATTTGTTATTTACATTATCATAGTTTTTATTTATTATTTTATTATTAATATGATTTTTTTTTCGCATCCGACCTAGATATGGATCAAAAGGTCTACTGTCGGCATGCTCCGCCTTTGTAATCCTTTGTAATTTCTCGAATCTCCAGACACAACTGACACAGAAAACTTTCCTACTGATATCGACAATTACACATTAGTTGATGACATTCTGTATCACAAAACAACACTAACAAGCATGAACCTAACTGATCAGTGTTTCAACTTGTAGTCCCTACGGATCTCATTCCAGAAGTTTTAAAGCTTATACACGATTCACCTATTGCTGCACACTCTGGCAAGGATAAATGCGTTACACAAGCCAGATTGCACTATTTCTGGTTAACCATGAGGAAGGATATACACGCTTACATTGACGCTTGCCACACTTGCGCGATTCACAAAGGTCATATCAGTGGTCATGTTCCAATCCTAACTTACCCTACACCCTCTAAGCCACTTACACATACCGGAAACCAAAATATCTTTGTCTGTGTCGACCATTTTTCACAATTCTGTATTCTTTCACCCCTACCAGACAAAACAGCACAACACCTAGCAAAGACACTCGTTGACAAATTCATATGCCCCTTCACTACACCCAAAACTCTGATTTCGGACAACGGGACTGAATTCAACAATAAGATTCTTTCGCACATTTGTAAATACTTTCAAATCAAGGAATGCAGCAATACTGCTTATCACCGTAGTTCAAATGGCTTAGCTGAACGCCAGACTAGAAAGATTCTCAGTGTTCTGGGACATCTTGCTTCTGATCTTTACCCTTCTTGAGATGAACATGTCCCCATGATTCAAGCTTGCATAATAGTTCAATTAATAAGTCAATATCGGAATCTTATTTTGTCCTCTTTGGCTCGATCAAATGGATCCCTTGTGATCATCTTCTTTCAGAATTATCTCCCATTTACAACTTTAATGATTACGTAAAGGTCAAAGTAGCAGATTTCAAAAGAATACATAATATTCTTCATCTAACTAAGGACGAAATGGTCCACTTGCATAACAAATCGGCCAGAGCTTGTACCCTTGAAATTGGAGACATTGTTTACTCCCTTAACTACACCCTTACCTCGAAGCTCTCCCCTAAATTCTCTGGACCCTATCGTATCCTTGGACATAAGTCAATGAACAAAGTTAAAGCACTCAGTTTGCACGATCTTACGGAGACTCCCTTGTACAAAGATCATGTCAAAAGAATTCCCCGCGGTCTCGACATAGAGACCGTCACTAATCTTCTCAACCTAAACCTCCAGTTCCCCTTCCCCGCTATAATTTTCAAAATCGAGCAACAACTTCATAAAATGTATATTCTTGTCTAGGTGAATGGAAACAATATCTACTTTCCGCATGTTCATACAGTTAAGTCTATTTCCTTTTATTCATGAATATTTACCGATACCACCATTCTTACACCATTTTGTGTGTGTATCTTCATGCCAAGGTCCTGAAAAAGGCCTTGTCTTTTTTTTTTCTTTTTTTTTTTTTTTAACTCTATCTTTCCTAGCACCAACCTCACTGGGGACAGTGAGAGATAGCGGACAGAACCATGTTATCATCTCCCTTCGATGCCTAGTGTGTACAAGCGCGCACGCACACATATGCTACGAAAGGGTACTCCGACGTCTTCGCGGGTCTCCCGAGGAAAAAGTCAATTGTCCGAGTAAACCAGCTCACCAACCTTTCCAGGCGACGCTCTAGCAAAGAATAGGCTCAGCGATTCTCGGGTCAAGCCACCTGAAGCTCTCTGCTTGAACAAAGAAGCCGGCAGGACATCTGCGCAGACAAAAGCCTAATCCGACGCCTCTCGCCGTCGCTCATGTCGAAGCGACGAAACCTTTTATATGTCCATGTTTTAGCAACTCTGTAAATATGT
>NC_134783.1:6581753-6584253 GCF_046742065.1 Oratosquilla oratoria
GCCAATGGATGGGCATTTGTCGACAACTGGGATCGCTTTTACGGTAGAAACTATCTATATACGAGGGACGGGGTGCACTTGTCGCCCAGAGGATTTCGGCTCCTTGTTGAATCCCTTAAGCGAGAAGTAGTCATCCTACAGGGATTTTTTGGGTAGATTACGTGGGAGTAGGGGGGATGTATCGGAATATAGTTTAGGCAATAGAAACAAATTAAAGAGGGACTGTGAAAAGAATTACCAAAACAGGTGGAGAGAAGATAAACTTAAAGTTTACTATACAAATTGCAGAAACATAATTAACAAAATTGATTTGCTGCGAGGTAAAGCATGCGTACAGAACTTCAATATTATAGCTATTACTGAGTCCTGGATCAACATGGCTGATAAACATTTTCTTCCGGAAATCGAAATAGAAGGATATAAGTTTTTTTCACAAGGATAGGGTTGGCAGGAGTGGGGGAGGTGTAGCACTTTTCGTTAAAAATACAATAAACTGTATTATCAACAATTCGATTAAGGAAGAGGACTGTACGAAATCCATTTGGGTAGAGATTATAGGCAAAAATAAAAAGTTATTATTGGCGTCTTGTACAGACCTCCTAACCTCAGCATTGAGCAGACTGATCCCCTGATTCATGAAATTCACAGAGCGTTCCAGTACAAAAACGTTATGATCAAGGGAGATTTTAATTATAGAAACATTGACTGGGAAACTTTAATAGGAGATCAGGAAACAAAGAAATTCCTAGATATGGTGCAGGATAATTTCCTAAAACAAGTGATTACCGACCCTACAAGAGGAGTAGATACTCTGGACTTGGTTTTAACTAATAATATAATGAGCACCTAATGAGTAACGTAAAAGTGGGAGATAGTCTAGGCTCTAGCAATCATCAAGAAATAAGATTTAATATTATTTAGGAAGAATTAAAAAGTACGAATAACGTCCAAGTACCAGACTTCAGGAGAGCAAATTTTGACAATATAAAAACCTATTTGAAATTGAATATGATTTGTCATGCGGACGATTCGGACATTGTTGAGTCTCGTTGCGTGACCGGGGGTCAGGTCATGTGTAACCGATAATTGTTGTGGTTACATAATGTGGACTTAATGCGGGCGAGATAAACTCCAAACGGGGAGTTTTCTTCTAATCATTTATAAAAGGAGAATCTGGTTGGAAATATAACAAACTACAAATGGGCCCTGTGGGCAAAATACAGTAAGTACCAGGCCTTGACCTAGGGCACACCTGGCTGGCAGTCTTATCACACTGCTCAGCCCTCTGGCTGGTAGGCTCTTGACCTGCCCAGCTCTGGCTCTCTTGCTGACATAGGTGTCGTTAATAAAGGGGGTTAGTAGGTTGCCGTAAGTAAAAGTGTTAATTGCTATTCTTAGGCTTTGGACTTAGTTCTACTTATTGGGGTTAGTCGTATGGTTGGTGGGTATGGTTAGGTATGTTATATATATATGTTAGCTTATGGGTAATATAATAAGGGGTCAGTTATAATAAAGGGGGTTTAATGGGTTAGTCTGGTGGCATTTGGCATGTTCGTGGTGATATCCTGTTTTGTCTGATTTCTCCTGTGTTAGATGTGTGTTCTGGGAAAGTAAGATAAGCAAGAGGGGAGTCTCGCTATTTTGCAAGCATGTGGATCACGTGCGTTGTAGGTGATGGTTAGTAATGGTTACACATGACTAGAGGTCGGGTCACGGAGGGTAATATGCATACCTTGGGTCAGGTCATTTGGGGGCGAGGGCTCAACAGACAGGTCAGCGATTTGGATGAAATGTATAGCAATCTAACTGATTTAATTATTAATGCACAAAATACATTAATCCCCTTGAAGTCAATACAGAAAAATAGTAATACTCCCAAATGGATGACGGACAGATTAAAACATGAGATCGAAATGAAAAGATGACTTTACGGAAAAGTAAAAAACGGGAAAACACACCTTAGATCAAGATATAACGAAATGGCAAAGCTGTTTAAAAGGAATACACGTACAGTGAAACGTAAGTATGAAATTAAGGTTGCTAGTCAATCAAGATCCAACCCAAAGGGTTTCTTTCATCTCTATAGAACAAAAAATAAAGAAAGAATAGGACCAATTAAAAACGATGAAAATGTCATGATAGAATCAGAGGAAAAAATTAGTGAAGAGTTTAACAATTATTATCTAACGGTGTTTACTAATGAGAGGTTAGATAAAGTACATGACTGCGATCCGATTTTCAGAGGGAATGAAGATAGTAGTCTATCTAATATCAGCATTAGTAAAGTAGAAGTAGTCAAGCAGATTAAAAGACTTAAAGCTACAAAATCCCCGGGTCCAGACGAAATTTTTCCAAGAATGCTAAAGGAGTGTAAATTTGGAATCTGCGACCAGTTAACTGAAATATCTAATAAATCAGTAGACACTGGTTTTGTGCCTACTACTTGGAGGCAGGCAAACATTGTTCCTGTTTTTAAGAAGGGAGATAGATCGTCCATATG
>NC_134783.1:6589253-6594253 GCF_046742065.1 Oratosquilla oratoria
GTTGGCTTTGAGTGAAACTAAGCTGAAAGGGAAGGGCGATTGTAAGTTTGGGAGTGTAAGTGGGAGGTTATCAGGAGTGAAGAGAGGGCGAGGGAGGGAAGGGGTGGCTATACTAGTAAGTGAAGAGATAGGTAAACGTGTAGTGGAGTGGAAGGAGGTTTCCTCAAGGATAATGTGGATGAAAGTGAAACTGGAAAAGGAGATGTGGGTTTTTGTAAGTGCATATGGGCCTGGCAGTGAAAAGAATGTAGAAGAAAGGGAGGCCTTTTGGATAGCTTTAAATGAGTGCATAGAGGGTTTAGGGAGAAGTGTAAATGTAATAATACTGGGAGACCTGAATGCTAGGGTAGGAAAGGAGCCAATTGATGGAGTGGTTGGGAAATGTGGAGTTCCAGGAAAGAATCGTAGTGAAGAGTTGATGGTGGAAATGTGTCTAGAAAGAGAGTTGATGATAGCAAATACAGTGTTTTGGAAGAAAGTCCAGCATAAGTACACATGGGAGAGGGTGGTGGAGGGAAAGGTGGTAGATAGAGCTTTAATGGGCTATGTAGTGGTAAATAGGATTATGATAGGAAGAGTTAGGGATGTACATGTGCTAAGGGGAGAGGAAGGGGGAATATCAGATAAATTTCTGGTGGAAGGTAAGTTGAGAGTGGAGGATAGATGGAGGAAGAGGAAAGGGACAAAAGGTAGGGAGGTGCTTAGAGTGAACTCTTTAAACGAAGAGGAAAAGGAGAAGGAGTACAAGAGGAAGCTGAAGGAGGAATGGGAGGGAGTGAAGGACAGAGTGGAGGTAGGTGTGGAGGAAGAATGAGGATGGTTCAAGGAGGGAGTCACAAAGTGTGCAAAGATGGTGTGTGGAACAAGAAGGTCAGGAGGAAATAGAAGGAAGGGTAGTGAATGGTGGGATGAGGAAATGAAGAAGGTTGTAGAAGAGAAGAAGCGAGCTTACACAGATTGATTACAAAATAGGACGAGGGAGTCATATGAGACGTACAGGGAAAAGAAAAGAGAAGTAAAGCAAAAGGTAAAGGAGGCAAAGAGGAGAGCAGATGTAAAACGGGGTAAGAGTATGACAGAAAATTTTGAAAGTAATAAAAAGATGTTTTGGAAAGAAATTAAGAGAGGAAGAGGAGGCAAATCAAGTAGAGAAGAAAAGGTAAAAGGTGCAGATGGAGAGATGATAATGGAGGAGAAGGCAGTAAGGGGAAGATGGGCAGAATATTTTAGGGAGTTGCTTAATGTGAAGGAGGATAGGGAGGGAAAGATAGCTGCAGTGGGAAATGCTAAGAAAATGAGAGTGATGAGTGAGGAAAATAGAGGAGAAATAAGGAAGGATGAAGTGAAGGCAGCAGTTAAGATGATGAAAGCAGGTAAGGCACCTGGTATGGATGGATGCCATGCAGAATGTCTTAAAAAAGGAGGTATAGTGATGGTTGACTGGCTGGTGAGGTTATTTGATGTTTGCTGGAGAGAAGGTAGAATGCCAGAGGACTGGAGGAGTGCTTGTATAGTTCCACTTTACAAGGAAAAGGGGACCAAGTGTGAATGTAGTAGTTTCAGAGGGATTAGCTTGTTAAGTGTAGTTGGGAAGGCCTATGGGAGGATCTTGATTGAGAGGATTAGGAGAGGAACAGAAGGAGTAATTGGTGAGGAACAGTGTGGGTTTAGGACAGGTAGAGGTTGTGTAGATCAGATCTTTGTGGTAAGACAGATATGTGAGAAAGCTATAGGAAAGGGGAAGGATGTTTTTTGGGCCTTTATGGATCTGGAAAAGGCTTACGACAGGGTAGACAGAAAGGCACTGTGGGAGGTTATGCGGATATACGGGATAGGAGGAAAGCTTCTAGGAGCTGTCAAGAGTTTTTATGAGAGTAGTAGAGCTTGTGTCAGGATTAGAAATGGAGAGAGTGAGTGGTTTGAGGTAAAGGTGGGACTTCGGCAGGGATGCGTTATGTCACCCTATCTGTTCAACTTATACATGGATGGGGTGGTGCGAGAGGTGAATGCAAGGGTAGTGGGTCAGGGATTGGAGATGGTTAAAGAAAATGGAGAAAAGTGGGAGGTGAGCCAGCTGTTGTTTGCGGACGACACTGCGCTTGTGGCAGGATCGGAGGAGGGATTGAGGAAGTTGGTGACAGAGTTTGGGAGAGTGTGTGATAGAAGAAAGCTGAAGATAAATGTGGGTAAATCTAAGGTGATGAGATGTACAAGGGGTGAAAGTGGCAGTAGACTGGAAGTGAGCATTAAGAGAGAGCAACTGGAGGAAGTGGATAGTTTTAGATATTTGGGTGCAAATGTGGCAGGAAAAGGTGGAGTGAAGGTGGAGGTAGAATGTAGATTGAGAGAAGCGAGTAAATGCCTTGGTGGTTTAAAAAGTGTAATGAGGAATAGAAATTGGGAATGGATGCTAAGAGGAGACTGTATGAAGGAGTGATTGTGCCAACAGCACTGTATGGAGCAGAAACATGGAACATAAGAGAGGAAGAGAGAAGGAACTTGAATGTGTTTGAGATGAAGTGTCTGAGAAGTATGATGGGGGTTACTAGGCTTGATAGAGTGAGAAATGAGGAGGTGAGGAGGAGAACAGGGGTGGAAAGGGAGTTGGGAGATAGAGTTGATGAAAGAGTATTAGGATGGTTTGGACACATGGAAAGAATGAGTGAAGAAAGACTAGTAAAGGAGGTATGGAAGGCAGATGTGGAGGGAGTGAACATGAGGGGACGTCCTAGGATGAGATGGCTGGATGGGGTGAAGGGGGCTTTGGGGAGGAGGGGGATGTCTGTTGAGGAAGGACGGGAGAGGACAGAAGACGGGTGAATGGAGAATGGTTGTATATGGAAAATGTTGTGATGCATGAGGTGGAATGGACGGGGGAATGGGGAGTGAGGTAGTGTGTGTGAGCAAAAATTTTGACGCAGCCGAAGGGATTTCTCCCCGTCCTCTCCTTTATATCGGGGGACGGAGAGGTGGGGTTGCCGATTTAATGAAGCGGCCTTACTGTGGATGTGCTGTGTCCTGCGACACTGCTTCTAACCCAGGGCAGTGGACAGGGTG
The DNA here is from genome assembly GCF_046742065.1 of Oratosquilla oratoria. Lineage (NCBI taxonomy): Eukaryota > Metazoa > Arthropoda > Malacostraca > Stomatopoda > Squillidae > Oratosquilla > Oratosquilla oratoria. Next base: position 6,592,311 of record NC_134783.1, read on the forward strand.
CAGGGATGACCCGTCATCTAGGAGGTGCTAAGATGGGAGGGAGGGTGTGGATTGTTTTCGGGGATGGAATGGGTGGGAATGATTTTATGCCTTGTCCTTTTTGGCTACCCCCCCCTGGTAAGGGGGAAAAAGCCTTGGTATATGTATGTATGTATGTATGTATGTATGTACTATTACTATTATCATTTTTATTATTATTATTATTATTATTATTATTATTATTATTATTATTATTATTATTATTATTATTATTATTATTATTATTATTATTATTATTATTATTATTATTATTATTATTATTATTATTATTATTATTATTATTATTATTATTATTATTATTATTATTATTATTATTATTATTATTATTATTATTATTATTATTATTATTATTATTATTATTATTATTATTATTATTATTATTATTATTATTATTACCCCGTCTGGGGTATTGGCTGCTTGTTATTGTGGCAAAGTAGCATGCAGTCGATACTTTAGGGTCTATATGGGGCGCCCCTACGGACCAGAGCCACACATCATTTTGTCTATGATAGAAGAAATTCTGTCATAGAGAAATGATGACACTTTTATACTACGACTGTCCCTCCGTTATGCTGTCCCCCAACCCCTTGTTGCTGTCCTGTACCATTTCTCTGAGTATTCTCTTTCTGATTGGGGGAATTCCCTGTGGTGGGGGAAAAGAATACTGCCACCAAGTTTTCCCACTTGGATCGTAAGAGGCGAGAAGAAAGGGACGGGGAGAGGGACTAGGCATCCTTCTCCCTGTAGCCCCACGGGGTACACATCCTAAAGACAAAAGTGAAGGCATAAGGGGTGCTGGCGGGCCTCGGGCCAGCACCCTAAGGTTTGGGTCTTTTAATGTGCGTGGATGTGGTACAGATGAGAGTAAAAGGGAAGAGATAGGTAGTATGTTTGTGAGAAGAAAGTTGGATGTGTTGGCTTTGAGTGAAACTAAGTTGAAAGGGAAGGGTGAGTGTATGTTTGGGAGTGTAAGTGGGAGGTTATCAGGAGTGAAGAGAGGGCGAGGGAGGGAAGGGGTGGCTATTCTTGTAAGTGAGGAGATAGGTAAAGGGGTAGTGGAGTGGAAGGCGGTTTCCTCAAGGATAATGTGGATGAAGGTGAAACTGGGAAAGGAGATGTGGGTCTTTGTAAGTGCATATGGGCCGGGCAGTGAGAAGAGCATGGAAGAAAGGGAGGCCTTTTGGATAGATTTAAATGAGTGCATAGAGGGTTTAGGAAGAAATGCCAATGTAATAGTACTGGGAGACCTTAATGCTAGAGTGGGAAATGGTCCAATCGATGGAGTGGTTGGGAAGTGTGGAGTTTCCAGGAAAGAATCGTAGTGGAGAGTTGATGGTGGAAATGTGTCTAGAAAGAGAGTTGATGATAGCAAATACAGTGTTTCGGAAGAAAGTCAAGCATAAGTACACATGGGAGAGGGTGGTGGAGGGAAGGGTGGTAGATAGAGCGCTAATGGATTATGTAGTGGTAAATAGGATTATGATAGGAAGAGTTAAGGATGTACATGTGCTAAGGGGAGAGGGTGGGGGAATATCAGATCATTTTTTGGTGGAAGGTAAGTTGAGAGTGGAGGATAGATGGAGAAGGAGGAAAGGGATAAAAGGTAGGGAGGTTCTTAGAGTGAACTCCTTGAATGAAAAGGAAAAGGAGAAGGAGTACGAAAAGAAGCTGAAGGAGGAGTGGGAGGGAGTAAAGGATAGAGCAGAGATGGGTGTGGAGGAGGAATGGGGATGGTTCAAGGAGGGAGTCTTAAAGTGTGCAAGGATGGTGTGTGGAACAAGAAGGACGGGGAAATAGAAGAAAGGGTAGTGAATGGTGGGATGAGGAAACAAAGAAGGTTGTAGAAGAGAAGAAGCGAGCATTCACAGATTGGTTACAAAAGAGGACAGGGGAGTCATATGAGA
>NC_134783.1:6599253-6606753 GCF_046742065.1 Oratosquilla oratoria
TCTTTTTGTCACCTTTTTTTTTAATATGGGAGTAACGTTAGCTAGCTTCCATTCTCTTGGGACATCTCCGGATATGATGGATTTCTTGAAAATAATTTCTAATGGAACAACAATCTCATTTTTCATTTCCTTTAAGATTCTTGGATGCCAACCGTCAGGCCCTGGTGTTTTATTAACTTTGAGTTTCTCTATACACCTTTTAATTTTTTCTTTTGTTATATTTACCTTAGTGAGTAAGTTTACCCCAGACTTTTCACAGGTTTCAGTTTGGAATTCACTTTGAGGTGTTTCGTTTACGAATACAGAGCTAAAATAATTGTTTATGATATTACACATTCCTTCATTTGAATATTCAAGTTGACCGTCACCAGATAATAGTGGACCAATGTGATTCCTAACAACCTTTTTATCTCTAATGTAACTATAGAATTATTTGGGATTCTCTTTGGATTTCTCAGCGATGTTCATTTCGTATTGTCGTTTTCTTTTTCTTATTGTCTTTTTTAAATCTCTCTGTATTGATACATAACTTTCATAGTCATTAGATGCACCCGAGCACTTATATTTCTTATAAGCCTGTCTCTTTTTAGCAATACTTTTTTCAGTTTCTTTGTCAAGCCACTTTGGGCGAGCCTGATTTGGGGGACGTCTGTCCTTAAAAGGAATGTAAGTTTGAATCATCTTAGTGAGCGTATTTTGAAATATTTCCCACATCTGATCTACAGGCCTTTCGTTTAATTTTGCCTCCCAATCTGTAAGCTGAAGCTCCTGACGTAGTCCTATGAACTGAGCTTTACTGAAATCGGGTATTTTAGAAGCACAAGTATCTATTCTAAAATTGTTTAGGAGTTTGAATCTGACTAAGTTGTGATCGCTATTTGCAACAGATTCACCGACTTCTACATCACTTACCATGCTTTCGCGGCTAGTGATCAAAAGATTGAGTAAGTTTCCATATCTTGTGGGCTCTTTTACATGCTGAATTAAGTAATTGTCACCAAGAAAATCAATCAAGCGATTACCTATATGGCCATGTTCAAGGGTCATCCAATCAATGTCAGTAAAATTGTAGCCACCGGTTACAGAAACTAGACAGTTCTTGAAATAACAGTTGGTCGTCTGCTAATGATAATGTCTTTGGCCTATATATTACACCTATATTCATTTTTTGTCCATTTGTTTGGGTTAACTCAACCCACAAACTATCATATGCATCCTGTTTCACTTTCTCTAAAACACAAGCATGAACATTGTTTTTAACGTACAATAGAACACCCCCACCTTTCTTGTGGTTTCTATCCTGATGAAAGTGTTTAAATCCCGCAATATTGAATTCAGCTTCGAACTCTGTACCATTTAACTATGTCTCAGTTATTCCTATCATATCGAGATTTTCGCTTTTGACATACGCCTGTATTTCTTGAAATTTGTTCCTAATACTACGAGAATTAAAGTACATCGTTTTAAGAAACTCGTAATTATTTCTTTTTGACACATTTTGAGTTTCAATATCATGTCTTATATTATCATTTTGTTTTTTATTTATACCTTGCTCTATATCATTATCATTTGGTCCTTCATTGACATTCAATGCCTCATTAACATTTCTCCTATCAAAATTAACATTTCCCCCATCACGGACATCTGGTCGATCACGGTCATCCGATCTCATACATACATCCGATCTCATACATACATACATACATACACACATGAACTAAAATTGACGCCTACAAATGGTGGTCCTACGGAGAGGACCCTTTCCTTGGTGCCCGTCTCCAAAGTCCATAAACACCCTGACGTCTATAAAGGAGTTAGCACACTGGGCTATTTTTCCTTCGACTTTAGGGGCAGAATTGCAGCAGCTTTCGGGAGGGGATCTGATATGCAGAAGGAAAATAATTTTCCTCCATCGTATCAAATCACATTCTATGTAAATTGTTGAGAAAACAAAATGGTTTTCCATGGTTGTTTTACGGCGGAAAAAATTGAGGGTTAAAGGCAAAATAGGCCAGTATTATAACGTCTTTAGGATATCGTGTCCTGAAGGATGGACACTTAACCCATTCAACTCCGATGACAAGATGTCTTGTCATTTGGTCAAATAAAACAAAAAATCATAAAACACCAAAATGTTTGATCAAACACCAGAAAAATATGACGTCAGTCCTCGCTTCGCTCGCAGCGAAGCGAGGACTGATGTCATATTTTTCTGGTGTTTGATCAAACATTTTGGTGTTTTATGATTTTTTGTTTTATTTGACCAAATGACAAGACATCTTGTCATCGGAGTTTAATGGGTTAAGCTCCGGCTCTAGCCCTATATTTCTCTCTGTTTCAACAACCATATATATTTCTTTCAACACCGAGAGTGTCACACAGTTTTACAAGTGAAGACACTAACCGAATACTGCAAATTTTCGCATTTAAGTGAATGTAAAGTTCAAGTGAAAACGGCTAAAATGTATGAATGTTAATGTGAAACAGTTAAACTTACATTTAAAGTAAATGAATATAAAATTTGAACATCTTAGATTCAAGTCAAAGGAATTGAACTGTGATTTGAAATATATAAATGTAAATTTTAAGACGTTGAAATAAACGAATATATCATTTTTAAATATTAAATATATAGTTTTATCGATCAATATTTAATGACACTAATATGGACTTTTTTCCTGTCTGAGAGCCAAAAGATGTAGAAACACTCTCAATTTTGGAATTTCATAATTTTGTATTTTCTAAAACCAGGACTTTTACAAATACGTGAAAGTTTTCAAAATATGTAAAATTCAGAATGGCTACAATTTGGGATTTCTACAAGGGAAAGAAAAAATGTAATATCTAAAATTACTACAGAGTCTAAACACTACAAGGAGATAAGTACACACACACACACACACACACACACACACAGACACACACACACACACATAAACTGCGAGTCGTTACTCCAACTCTCGTGGGCAAGGAGTTTGGTGTGTGCGCGTGTAAGGTCACAGCGTTACCCATAGATCTGTCATATATGGGCTCTGAGCTCTCTTCAGAGAGGGTAATAGCTGTCGATCACAAGTCCAACACGTGATCCAAGGCTATGGTGGTGAATCACACACACACACACACACACACACACACACACACACACACACACACACACACTCACGCACACACACACACACACACACACACAAACACATATACAAACTGCGAGTCGTTACTCCAACTCTCGTGGGGAAGGAGTTGGGTGTGTGTGTGCGTGTAAGGTCACAGCATTACCCATAAATCGGTCATATATGAGCTCTGAGTTCTCTTCCGGGAGGGAAATAGCTGTCGATCACGAGTCCAACACGTGATCCAAGACTATGGTGGTGAATCACACATGCAGTACATATAAGGTACCTGCAAATGGACTACAGGCGTTCCTGAGAACTGAAGGTGAAAACTAATAACTCCGAATATGAAAAGTTCCGAATTTCAGAGCGTTACAACACCTCGTGTAAGATAAAGAAGAGTACATATATCGGTCTGATTTTGAATTTTTAAGTTAGATATCGATTAATCTGGCTGTCAAAATCTAATATTGGTATCTCATTACCCTGAATAACATTTTAACTATCTTAAAATGATATTCACAATTTAGATTATAGTTCAGTTGTTTTGATTTGAAGTTAGAGTGAAAAGGTGTAGTAGTTGTAGTTATTAAACGAATCCCCGACAGTTTTATTTAGTCTTTTAGAAAAGTAATGAACAGAACAACTTAAGTATTTAGGACACATGAGATAACATCATTTTCATACTCTTTTTTTTATCGACTGGCCAATGTTTAGGCCTACACACGTCGAGCCCCAACCCATTTGTTTTCTTTCGTTTGTCCCAGTCGTTTCGTATCTTTTTTCTATGCCTACACATTCCAACGCCTCCCTCTCTATAGACTGTGTTGTATGATGCACCATTACTCATCCCTGTAGCCTTGAGCTCCTTATCCTCCATCACTCTCTCTGACCCACCTAAGCCTGTAGGGTCCCTTGTCACACTCAAATGCCTCCCTCCTTCCCTCCCTCAACCCCTTGACTGCCTCGGTCGATTTAGGCTTAGTTCTGGCCAGACGACTTTATTCAGCCGAAACCTACGAAGGTGTATATCGTAAATTGGTGTTAGGACTGACATTTTCGTGAAATGTTGTTTTTAATCAATCAAATCTATTGTTTTTGATGATGGATTGATCTAAGATTAGAATATATATATATATATATATATATATATATATATATATATATATATAGTATATATATAGATACATATATATATATATATACTGTATAGTATATATATACATATATGTATGTATATATATATACATATATATATATATATATATATATATATGTATATATATACATATATATATATATATATATATATATATATATATATATATATATATATATTTGGTATCTTGAATTTGTAAGTCAGTTTTCGTAAAGATCTATTCAGCCGTTCTTGCTACCTTTTTTCAATAAGTTTAGTCTGCTGTTACTACACAGATAATCGAATCTTAAACCTTCACCAAAGTGATCACAGTGCTGTTGTCGCAATATGAGAATGCCCGTGTCCTTCCTATCTGGCCTCTAGTGACCTTCCCTCAACCTTCCTTGACACACACCCCCTTCGGTGACCCTTCATTCCGTCTGCCCTTCCTTCGTGTCTCGCCGTCCACATCATTTCTATTCATGCTCCATCCTCCACTCCCTTCCATCTCAAATGATCAACTCCACCCTGTGCGTTCGATTGCTCTTGTCACCGTTTCCAAAAAGGTTTGGTCAAGAGCGGTAATTACCGACTTGCTTGAACGAAATGTATTGGGAAAGGAGACAACACTTAATGTCGCCAAGGCACCTGATTTCTATTTCGCTGTCCAGCAACAACTTGGTCAAAGTGTAATTCGGATTAGGTGGGTTACAATGTGTACATTGTTAAAGCATCCAGACCGCAGACCTTTCAGTCCATAACAAGATCGGAGGCAGACAAAATAAAACAAAACATACAAACAGCCAAACAGCCAAATAAAAGAATTGAACAAAAATAACCGATTGACATTTTCCTATCCTCTCTTGTTCTCATCCAAGTTCTACTTCATCCCTTCCGTTGTTCTTCCTACCTCCTCATGTGCATCTTCTCCATCCTCCTCACGTTGACATCCGCCTCATAAGCTTCAACCGTCAACTCAATTTCTCCCTTCGTCTTCCAGTGGTCGCTCTTCTTAACCACCGTTGCAACATCCACCCATATACTCCCAATAACTAAATTTCATTACTTCTTCCTCTATAATCCAGGGTTAACCCCTCTTCTTCGTCCTCTTTCTCCTCTGTCTCTTTTCCTTTCTCTTCCACATTTTCCTGCTCTCCCTCCTCTTCTTTTTTCCTCATCCACATCTTCCTCTTCTCCTTCCTTTTCCTCGTATTTCATCTTCCACATCTTCCTCCTGTCTTCCTCTTCTTCTTCTTTCCTCTTCCGCACCTTTCTCTTCTCCTTCCTTTCCCCCCTCTTCTTCTTCTTCTTCTTTTCCCTTCCATATCTTCCTCCTGTCCTTCTTCCTCCTCTTCCTCTTCTTTCCTCTTCATCAATCCCTACATTCTGTTCTCTACTTATGTGTGCCTGTCACTTTCCCTCCACCAAGACTCATTACTTTCAGTTCTAAATCCTAGTGTCTAATGCACTTTATAATCAATATTCATTCATTTATTCTTTCAATATCCAATTCTTCGTTTCTGCTCTCCTCGTTCCTTTGACCAAGGAAAATTGTCTTTCCCCTAACATCCTCATTCACCTTTTCTCGTTTTGCCAAAATTCTTCTCCGTGGGCAAGTCTACTTGCTTCCGTCTCATATTTCATCATGTAGCACACCTGGAAAAATAAAATCTAAGAGAGTGTTTCCCGATCTGGGTTGCTGAAATCAATGGTAGGAGGTGCTGGGAAGCGATGCATACATACTACACTTCCCGTTATCCTTATAGTAATTAGATATTAATTAGGGGGTGCTGGACTGCTTAGACCTGACTATAGGGGGTACTAGGGTCGGGAAGGTTTCCGAAACACCAAGACGATTTTCTATGGCATACATTGAGATTAAAATGGTTTCATTCCACATTTATCTGAAAAAAGTGTCCGCCAGTGATGGTCTCTGGAGCAAAGGTAAACAAAGAGACTCCGGTCATTCATTTATGATGAATTACTACGACAGTTTTATTCATAGCCGTCGCCAGATACGAAAGGCGTTATTAGAGTGGGCTATTTTTTCTCCAACCTCCCCACAGTATTAATCGTCGGTACCTCTCACCTCCAACACTTCTCCCGCCGTTAAATCACTGTGGCAAACTATTTTGTTTCATCAACATTTTACATAGAATGTCATTTGGTATCCTGGAGGAAATTTACTTTCCTCCAGCATATAATCAGATTCCTTCCCGAGAGCTGCTCCGGGCTACAAATCTGCTCCAACAGTCGGAGGAAAAAATAGCCCAGTGTGATAACTCTTCAATACTCCACACCAGAAAGTTTCGAAGAAAGTGTTCCCTCTACGGTCCCTTCCCATTGCTCTACCTAGATGCCTACTCGAATTACTACAAATTTACTTATGGCTGTTACCACACACCAAGACTCCACACCAGAGAGTGTCGAAGAAATTGCTCCCCCAAGAGTGCCCTCTCTTTTTATACCCAGGTGTCTACTCCTTTTACTATAATGGGCTTATCTATTATCCCCAATACAAGTTCAAGCAGTGGAGAATTTTAACTCAACATATATTAAGAATATATTTTTTCAGTTATAAACAACGCATGGAAGAGGCGAAGTCAAAGAACTGGTAAAGGAGATATTTAGGAAAATATGTTTAGTAGATATTAAACGATTGGATTCTAAAAATGGGATTAGAGTATTCCTATTGAGAATAAAGATTTTTAATGGGGTTTGATCCCTCTTTATGTAGTTATATATATATATATATATATATATATGTATATATATATATATATATATATATATATACTCGTATATGTATACATATAGCTGCAGTGGGAAATGCGAAGAAAATGAGAGTGATGAGTGAGGAGAATGGAGGAGAAATAAGGAGGGATGAGGTGAAGGCAGTTGTTAAGATGATGAAAGCAGGTAAGGCACCTGGTCTGGATGGATGCCATGCAGAATGTCAAAAAAAGGGAGGTACAGTGATGGTTGACTGGCTGGTGAGGTTATTTAATGTTTGCTGGAGAGAGGGTAGAGTGCCGGAGGACTGGAGGAGTGCCTGTATAGTTCCTCTTTACAAGGGAAAAGGGGACAAGTGTGAATGTAGTAGTTTCAGAGGGATTAGCTTGTTGAGTGTAGTTGGGAAGGCTTATGGGAGGATCTTGATTGAGAGGATTAGGAGAGGAACAGAAGGAGTAATTGGTGAGGAACAGTGTGGATTTAGGACAGGTAGAGGTTGTGTAGATCAGATCTTTGTGG
>NC_134783.1:6611753-6614253 GCF_046742065.1 Oratosquilla oratoria
GAATCAACCAGGAAGGATGTCTTCTGGATCTGGCAGAGTGGTTCCTTCAGGAAGAAAAAATGATCCTGTCTGGAATTATTTTGAAAAACTACCACCAACTTCTGGCAAAGGGTACCGAGCTAAAAGCAAAGACTGCAGCCAGGAACTACAGGGCATTGTGTCAAGATTAAAATCTCACAGAGATAAATGCCAAGGTCAGCCACAGCATACAGAAGAAGAAATTGATGACCCAGGTAAATAATTCTACTTATATTGTGTGCATTTCTCCCTTTTCATACGCAACTATATAAATTTGGTGAACAATGGAGAGCATGTGCAATAAGAATGTGAAGGCCTAAAGAGATGATACTTCAACTTCTCTACTTCTAAATTTGGGTAATGAATATATCACTATAATATACTGTATCCACTCAACTTTGGGGCCTAGATGATTGTTATTCATTTCATTCAACATTGTGTAATATCTATTTCATAGGTTCCATTGGAATTCAGCCCACATGGGATTCAGCCCAAAGGGATTTAGCCTAACCTAACCCAACTAACCCATTATTTTTAGTGAATTTAAAAGTGGACTGAATCCTGTGAGGGCTGAATTTCAAGCCCACCTATTTCATATCCTGTTAATTATTTCCAAATAACTTAGTGGCTTGTGTGAATATGATCATTATCTAAAAAAAAATAACTACTGTACTCAAAAGTAGCCTAAATCACACTATTCATTCATTTATTCATTCATAAATAAATTATGCAATATGCTAAAATTAAAAAATTTCTGTTTTCATTTCAGGATCTGTATCAACAGATTCAATCCCTTCATCATCGGGTCCACTTGAATTATCTGCAATCCTGACTCCCCCATTAAAAAGGTCACTATCAGACTCATCCACAGGCGCCACTTCTGCTAAATCATTTTCATCTAAAAGAAAGTCATCAATATCTCTGAACAGATTTATCATAAAAACTTCAGCCTCTCAAAAGGAAAATCTAGACAAAGAAGTTGCAAGAATGATATTTGCTACAAATTCACCATTTCGTCTTGTTCAGCATCATCAGTTTCTCAAGATGGTTCAAAACCTGAGGCCAGGTTATATTCCTCCATCCAGAAAAAATATTGCTGATAAGTACTTGGATCTTGTGTATGAAAAGGAATATAAAAAGTGTGCAGATAACCTGAATAATGAAACTGTATGTCTTTCAATTGATGGGTGGACTAACATCCATAATGTGCCCATAATATGTGTCATTCTAACAACATCCACTGGTCAGATTTATTTAGCTGACACAATAGATACATCAGGGAAACCTCACACTGCTGAATATCTTCTACAACTTGTACAAAATTCGATCAAGAAGGTATAACAAGATTTTGGTTGTCACATTGGAAGTGTTGTGATATACAATGCAGCAAATGTCACCAAGAGGAGAAAACTCTTGGAGGAATCGAGTGAACTGTCCTCACATACGGCTTATACCGTTCCTTGTATACTTGTGGTAAGTCTATATAACACTGCTCCTTATATTGATATGCTAAAAATGTCCTTTAGCAATCAGATCGCATATCAGATAGCAATCCCACAATATTCAAAATCTACAAAAAAAAAAATCTATTTAAATCAAATAAATCTGATTTCAATAAAAAAAAATCTATATTTTTTATTTTCTAAAAAGATAAAAAAAAAAAAAAATAGCCAACCCTGTCCACTAACCTTATACAATAATATTCGTTAAGTCCGGCTAGAATTGGCATTTCAAAGCATAACAGTGCCTTAAAAATAGTTTCTTATTTCACTATAAAAGTTTATATTAACTTATACTGCATTGAATAAGTCAATAGTTGATATATTTGTCCTATATACAATGTTAGGTTTCTAGTTTTGATATATTTGTCCAATATAAAATGTTATGTTACATTTTATAGGAGGAAAAGTGTTAGAATGGATTAGAGCTTGGATTAGTAACACAAAACAGCGGGTCACCATAAATGGAATAAAATCTAGGTGGGGCAATGTTACTAGCGGGGTCCCCCAGGGCTCGGTTTTGGGTCCCTTGTTGTTCATTATGTATATAAACGACTTAGACGATGGGTTAAATAGTGATGTTAGTAAGTTTGCGGACGACACTAAAATAGGACGCCTAATTAGGTCAGGAGACGACGCCCAGATTCTGCAGGATGATCTTAATAAACTGTTAACATGGTCGGTGAAATGGCAAATGAACTTCAATATCTCTAAGTGTAGCGTGTTAAACGTAGGGCTACACAACCCCGAAAATAGATACAACTTAGATAACAAGTTTTTAGAAAAATCTGAGTGCGAGAGGGACTTGGGAGTTCTGGTGAGTCCGGACCTTAAAACCAGGAAGCAGTGCATTAGCGCCAGAAATAAAGCTAACAGACCATTAGGCTTCATTGCTAGGACGGTAACGAATAGAAGTGCATCTAGCGGTACAGTTTTGGTCTCCGTCCTACAGAATGGACATAGATTCATTATAATCAGTACAG
>NC_134783.1:6629253-6631753 GCF_046742065.1 Oratosquilla oratoria
AATGGAGGCCACATGCAGAAATTGAAATGCGGTACTGCCAAGGGCTCGAACCCAGCAATTACATGCCAAGTGCCGCAGTAACTTACCAACTACGCTATCAAGAAAGATATAAGTTGAGCGCAACTTTTCTTATATACTTGTATGCTCGAGTTGCATATATATATATATATATATATATGTATTATATATATGTATATATATATATGTATATGTATATATATATGTATATATGTATATATATATATATGTATATATATATATGTATATATATATGTATATATATATTTATATGTATATATATATATATATATATATATATATGTATATATGAATATATATATATGTGTATATATATATATATATATATATATATATATATACAAATGAATAACTAAATACAAAATGAAATACAACTACATAGCAAATCTATCTATACATGTACTAAAGGTTTCCCCCCTTACAAGAGAGATAGCGAGCAAGTAATTAAAACAAAGAAATTATCCTCTGCCTCTCCTTCGTAATAATACGGATATCTGAACCTGATTCACACTATGTTAGAACTATATACCGTAGATATATACCTCTATTGCAGAGTACGCAATTTTGCCTATATACAATAGATATTTTATAACAAGACATTTTCGATGCAGTACCGTACTAGTGCAGCAACAACTAAAAATATCCATTTGGATAATTTTCATAATCACGGATCAGTTACATGAGTGAATTTCAACACTCCCTTCATGAAAGTATAACGACCTACTTCTCTTCTTCAATTGCTCTACCTCCTTCTCAATTCCCCGCGTTTATGCACTAAAACAGTTAACATCTCGTAACCCTTCATCGGCCAGAAACATTAATGCTCGAAACACACACGACTGATATCTGAGTGAACTCTTTCTATGATTTGGAGTCCACGACGCTCCTCTCCAGAACCCAGTGTCCGCTTTTCTCTCCTCCAGTGATGTAATTGTAAAGGGGTATCACGCTGGGCTATTTTTCCTCACTTACCATACCTCCAACCTCCATTCGAATAAGTAAAATATAACTTCGCTTAGAAAATGTAGACTTCCCTAAGAACGTTTTAACAATATGTCTACAGTAACATTCGTGCAGGCTTATAATCTCTTAGTTCATCATTCAGCTTTACTATATATAATGGAAAGATGATTTGATATTTGAAGATTTGAAAAATAGAATATTGTAACCGAAGTCGTTTTTACTCAAATGAACTCTCAACTGTCGGCGTTGGTGAAGCCCATTAAACCCAGTGTGATAACCCCGTAAATGTCTCTTTGACAGTTCAAACGTTTTCTCTGTCCCGCATCGCCTCAGCTACTATATATTGATCGAGACCCACTTAGCCAAGGCTGATTTCTCAGCTGAGTAGAACTCTATAGTGTTTATCACAATTCAACGGATAAGCAAATAGATAGAAATAATTACACTGATAGATCGTTAAGTTAGACGAATAGATAAATAAAAAATTGGATAAACAAGTCAATACACAAATGAAACAAATAAGTAAATGATTAAATAAATACCAAAGTATGTAACAATCGAATGAAAAATAAACAAATAGACAATTCAGTAAATTAAACAATTGATAAATGAATTAATGAATAAAAATCAACAGACGAAAAAATCAACTAATAAATAAATGCATAAGTAAACAAATAAGTAAACAGCATAAGTAAATAAATAAAGATTCAAGTAATCATAAATTGAGGAATAAATAAATTAATTAATAATGATTGAAAAGATAAGTTTATAAATCAAAAACAGTAAATAACTAATTTAATGAATAAAAAATAATTACATAGGTAAATAAGTAAATAGCAAATGAATATCGAATAATAACCCGCACGGGACCGAACGTATGGCCAGACCACACTCGCTACAGTGATTTTCCGTTTTGCCATATTGCATTTCACCAAACGCTCTAAGTTAGGTGGGTTGGTTACGTTAAGTTACGTTACCTTACGCCACGTCATGTTATGGTTACGTTAGATTAGGTTACGTTATATCATTTTAGGTTACGTTAGATTAGGCTAGAGTAGTTTAAGCTAGTTCAGGTTTGGTAAAGCAGTTTGGCAGAAAGGAAAGTTGGTAAACCACGCTTTCGCGAAACACAAGATGTGAAGTGCAATTTGACGAAAAGAAGGGAATGATAGTGCCGTCCTTCCCCGTGCAGATGCATTGAGCGGTTTCCGCGCTGTAACCGCTTGCTCACTTTCTCTCGCTGCTGCTGAGTCGTCTCAGCAAGCGCAGATTTCTCTTCCTTTGGTTCTTCTCTTCTTCTTCTTCTTCTTCTTCTTCTTCTTCTTCTTCTTCTTCTTCTTCTTCTTCTTCTTCTTCTTCTTCTTCTTCTTCTTCTTCTTCTTCTTCTTCTTCTTCTTCTTCTTCTTCTTCTTCTTCTTCTTCTTCCTCTTCTTCTTCTTCTTCTTCTTCTTCTTCTTCTTCTTCTTCTTCTTCTTCTTCTTCTTCTTCCTCTTCTTCT
>NC_134783.1:6641753-6656753 GCF_046742065.1 Oratosquilla oratoria
CAGGAAATACCTTTCGTAAGTACTCACAGGGATTAATCGCGACATAATGAACATTCCAACTAATACAACACAACTTGATTCACAATTTATTCATAATATCTGTAGGGCAATGTAACCAATACTTGTGGCTTAAAAAATCCGAAGGATTCTCTCAGTTGAATAGAATCCATTGGCGGCAGCTAGAATAGACGACTATGGTCGTAAAACGCAGCAAAACACCAATCTCTCCTTGGTATTTCCATTCCAAAGAAGCATTATAAATCTGTAGACTTTTTTGGTGAATCGTTTGTTGGTATTGTCGTCAACTCCGCAGCAAAAACAAAAATATTTAAGTCTAGAATTGAAATATCTAATACCTGAGCTTCTTGATTTCCTTTTTGTACTTTAACATAAGCTTTATAGTCTCACAATATTTTTTTATGATTGGAGATACCATCACTCAAAAATTAATATTAATTACTTTCATCTTCTACTATCCTTCCATTCTATTACTCTCCTTAGATCTCTCATTAACCATTTTGGCTCCACCTCTTCGTCAGAATATGATCTCTAAGGACAGAAACTCTGGTAATCTCGACGAAATACTAAGAATGCATGATTAAAACTGCTTTCACGTTAAAAGATGTGTCCCCTTTCCTGTCCTGCATGGTTTAGTTAACGCCATCACATCTAACAAGCGACATGACGTCACAATGGCTACCGACCGTCTTATCTAAACTGGCGTTGATAGAAATATATCAGTCACCAAACGAAAAATATTTTTACATATTATAATATATCATACTTTCCCCATTATTTCAGATTTTCTTTCACCACCGTCGCATATTTCATGTATTTTTGTTCTGAGTGATGTTGCCCATAGGCAAGACGATGCCAGTCTGAATGAAGGTCTAATCCGTTCAAAAACTCATCTAATCCGAATTGACTGGTCATACCAAGAACAAAATCCTGTAAGAAGATTATGACATCACTGTACATACCATACTCGTACCAACGGGTCTACTAAGGCTGATTCACACTATACGTAACGTGACCGATACGGAACGTACCGTATCTGACCGACAAAATATGGTTAAATAGTATACTTATTGTTGCATTCACACTACACCAGACCTGCACCTCATCAGCACGGACCAGCACCGACAGTTGTCGGTCACCTTTCTCAGCGAGAATATTTTGCCCTGTCTGACAGGAAACGTTCAGGTTCGGAACCTGTACGTGTTGGATACTTATCGAGAACAGCAACTGAATGGCCAGTTGACATCTCGTCCCCGACCATGATGGATGAAGAAAAATTAATTACTCTGCCACATCATCGTGAGTGCCTTAATGATTTGCCCCATAAGCATTACAGTAACAACGCAAAGAAGGACATCATTTGGACAGATATAGGCGAGGAATTATAACAAACAGGTAAATGACATTACTGTATATTAGGTTTTAGTAAACCGTAAATTAAAATGTTTAAAGTAGAAATATATACATTTTCCACACTGATGGAAATATCTTCATCTTTCGTTATATCTTTAACACCATACATGTATAAATACACTTTATGTATCTATACATAAACTAAAAAGTGTAAATGACAGTGGTTTGAAAATGTATTATAGCTACATTGCATTTACACGTATAGGCTGCACAGTAAAGGATATATTTTGAACCAAAGTAAGTTATTACACTGAATAATAGACGTTGAACTCGTTTTCATATTCCATAGTTTTTTTCACAGTTAAACCAAATTAATATTTTTAAGTTTCTTGAAATATATTCAAAATTTCAAGCAGTGAAAGAGAATAGGATAGGTTCAGGGTTTCCTGATGAGAACTTCTGAATGTTCCCCTTAATGCAAAAGCTCGAGTTGGAGCATTACCTCCTTGCCTAGGGAGCTGAAAAAATATAGCACGTTCATAATGTGTCCTGATGATCCTTATTTGAAGAATGAACATGGGTATCTTTGATAAAAATTGTAGAATACATGCAAGATCAATTTTATCAGCATTTTTTGGCTTGGACCTAAGCACTCTACGAAACATAGACCCCTTAAACAGAAGGACTGACTAGTGCTCTCGGGGTACGGAACTTGGGTCCCACTACCAGTCTACCACTTCATGATGCTAACTCGTTACTGATGTCATAAACCTCTTAAATACTGAAAAGGTATATGTTTTACGTCTCTCTCTCTCTCTCTTTCTATATATATACATACATATATATATATATATATATATACATATATATACATACATATATATATATGTTTATATATATATATTTATATATATATATATATATATATATATATATATATATATATACATAGATATATAGATAGATATATAATCCAACATTCCATCGTGAGAGGGTGTGTTATATTGGGTGTGTTATAGTCACAGTTTCACAAGCGGAGGGTCGTTACAACAAACACAGTGCACGTGATGCGCAGGCGGTCGCTGAGAACTGAAGTGGTTTGTTGCTCATTTTCTAGCGATTTTTCGAAAAAATTCGTGGGGGTGTCTGTAATGGGGTGGCTAATAAGTGCGCAATTAAAGACGTAAAGTTTATATTTGGATACACACACAAAATGACACAAACACAAATGCGTGCACCCTCAGCAAGGCCGTCTTCGATACTAACGCCACGCTCCAATTCGCGTATCTGCGATATACAACACAACCAAAATACATTCTATTATACATAATATAAATACATAATAACATAATATAAATAATACAATAAATAACAAAACAACAAAATACAATTCTACACCACACCAACACATGTCTTTTCCCATTATTTCGTTGACGCTGAATCTAGTAGTGAGAGGGTGTGTTATATACTTGTTATCTTGTGATACAACTTCGAAGTAGCTATCTATCTATATGTTTATCAGTCCTTCTATTTATCTGTCTATATATCGATATAACTGATTTTTAAACATATTTTCCATTTCAGGGTTTTCTGCTGACAAAACAGTGCCGAAGAAGTGTAGTGTTTATGGTTGTCGAGGCAACTATAGAAATGAACCATACACCAAAGTAGTATCATTGGTTATGCTCAAAATTCTTCTGGTGATTTCAAAGTTCTCGCAACACATGCTTTGGTGGCTGAGGTTGTCTGCCATCATGGTGGCCCTAAATATATATTAAGCATTAACCCTGTTGCAAAACTTGATTCGGATCAACTCAAGGAACTTCTACTAGAAGCTTTTGTAGTGGTTAACAAAGCTGGTGGAACTATAATTTCTTGTGTATGTGATAATTGCAATACAAATGTTGCATGTTATGTTAAATTGGGTGGCCCTGGTAAAGTATGTATAGACAGTATCAATTCTTATGCCTTTCTTGTGTTTGACTATGTTCATTCCTTTAAAAATATAAGAAATAACTGGAAAATAATAAGGAACTTTCATTCACAGCCGATGGAAAAGCATATGTTGCACGATGGAAAGGCATTAAAGCACTGTACAATGAAGACCGGAAAAACAAAATCCGTCTCGTCTTACCAAGATAACATACACAGCTGTTTACCCAACTCCTTAACAAAGCGTGCCTTTTGTTTGCCATATCTTCCGCGATAAGACTGTTGCTGCTCTTTCAACTCTAATGGATAAACTTGACATTAATGAGGGCACTATCATTTTTGTTGAACTTATCACTAATTAGTTTCACATGATGAATGTGAAAGATCGGTATTCTGGTATCAACATGCGTGATGAGTGTCGTCAACCGTGGACCAAAAACTGCACCAGCTTCAAGAAACTTAACGATACTTGTGAAGTTATATCTACTTGTGCATGGTCAGGTGGGCGGGCTCGGACGCAAAAGCTCACAAAGCAAACAGCAGAGGCCTTTGTGGTGTCTACAAGAGCCAACGTTGAAGCTGCAGAGTTGTTACTGACACATCACAACTTCAAATATGTTCTACCTGGTGTCTTTGCAGATGATGCCCATGAAAAGTTTTTTGGCCAAGCCAGACAACGCAGTGGGGGTAATTTCTATATTGACGTTGTTGATATTAAGGCAGCTGCAGATTCCAAGAACCTCCATGCGCTTTTGAAATACGAGTGTACTCCACACCAGTCTCATGATGTGCCTTGCACCTCTGACATTTACATTGATGATGATCAAGTTGACATCACTATAGCTGACTCTGAAGACCTACTTCAGACTAGTGATACTGTCAAACATAAAGTTATTTTTCTAGCTGGACATTTGGAACACAAATTTTAAGCTCATATTGTAAGTGCTAAAACTAAGCATGACGATGAAGATCGTATTAATTCACAGTTTCTCATGAATCTAAGTAGAGGTGGGCTAACTGTACCTCTGCTCTCAACAGTACATTTCGTACACTCAGCTTACAAACTTGTTGAAGAGTGCAACTTGTATTGCTGCCGATATCATCTGAGTAAGTCTTTATCTTGTATTGACAGCCCAATGGCCGGACTTAAAGTAGCTTGTTTTACTTTAGCGAATATTCTTTTAAAAGCATTTGTACTTGATAAAAGTGACAAAGACAGACAGCTCGGCTGCCTCAGAAGGAAGGAGAAACTTATGGGAAAAAATTAACACAGTTTTCTATATCAATAAGTAGTTTTGTACCAAGCTGTTTCATAGTGTTGTACATGTATTTTTGTGTATTATCATATATTATGTTACATACTGCAACATACAGTGTGTACTTCATTATTTTAACTGAGAAAATATACAATATTTTGGCCGATATAGGTTTTTTTTAATGGGATTTGAACTTCCTATGACCTTTAGATGACATTGTAGAAAGTTGAAATTGTAAAAAATTAATTCCTTGCCCTTTAAAATCACCTATTAGACACTAAAAAGAATGTTCTACCATGCATTTGTAGTGAAAAATGGTGGGACCCAAGTTACGATTTGGGACCCAAGTTACAGATGCCGAGCAGGGGACTTACCAGTCCTTCTATTTAAGGGGTCTATGCTACGAAATATCCTGAACCTCCGTGTCAAGATTCCGAAAGCATTCTCCACTACTCTACGGGCTCGAGATAAGTGATAATTGAAATGTGTTTTTTGTTACATCATCCCCAATTCCTTACTGATACTTCGACAGTCTGAAGTACTGATGAAATCTTATTTTATTATTTACCAGTGTGAAATATTCTTCCTCTGTTTTCCTTTTTCAGCGATTTGTGCACCTAGAGTCGCTTTTGTTTCTATGAGACTCCTCTTCCTCTTCCAAAAGGAGCGCCATCACTGCCAAGTCTGTGGCACTAAAATTCTCAAACATTTTTGTCTCTAAGCAAGATCCTTCTAGGAACACGACCAAGACTGTACTGCCACCTTACTGCAGGAAACCTGACGGATAGTCACTATCCGTCAGGTTTCCTGCAGTAAGGTGGCAGTACACTATCATAGTGTGAATGCACCTGCTGTTTACGTAGGGTAACGGTATGGTAACGTGCAGGTACGTTCTGTTTACATACTGGTACAATGTGAATCAGCCCTAAACCTGTATCAATTTTCGAACGGGTTTTAAGTTTATAAGTCATTGGAGTTGAGGAAAAAAAGAATAGTCTTGGTTACAAAAGTAAAAAGGATCAGATTTATATTTACTTTCACGACAAGAGTGTATGTCGTTTTCTCTGTTGATGTAAAAATATATTTTTTTGTTTTTTTTTCTTCAAAAGTTTCACCTGCATCTCTTTTTTCCTAAACAATAAATTTGCAATTTGAAATATTGTTTTCTTCAAGCATAATTTTCAATCGATCCTAATGATTTTCAATAAGAATTTTTTTCATCACAATAAAAACTTCCTCAATACCAGGTAGCCATGAAAAAATCAAACCTGTTATTAGAGAAAGTTCAACTTTTCCATTTACCATTTATTTATGTACTTATTTATCTATTTGTTTGTTTATCTATTTGTTCGTTCATATATGTATTTATCTATGTGCTTATTTATCTATTTTTCTATTTATTTGTTTATTTGTGTATTTATTCACTTATTCGTTTGTTTACTTACCTATTTATTCTCTTATTAATCTATTTATTCAATTATTTATTCATTTATATCTATTTATTCAATCATGACCAAGAGCTAGAATCTGAAAGATATGTTTGAGAATGGCCATTTTGGTATCAAAGGCGTGATCAGTGTATTGTCGTACCTCAAGAATTACTTCAAAGAAAGCCCTCATCACAACTTTCCCTCTAATTACTTAAAAAAATATATAATAATGATGTCTGCTGCAATGTTTAAAATGTGACCTACTGCTAATGTTAAATGTAATCTAATGTTAACGTTTATGTTTTTACTGGTTATGTGAAAACAATTGCCTGATTTATCGCGCACACTTAGGATTCTTGTTTTTTTCCTTCTATATTCATTTTTCTTTCTACTTCATTCTATTTTACCACACCAGGCTTAATGACCCCCTTATGGGTCGATAGCCTTAAGATCCAACAAAAAAATTCTAATTTGCATTATTTCATTCTAATTTATCTTATTCTATTTGATCTTATTTCACTTTATCTAATTTTATTGTATTGATAATATTTGTTGCAGTACATGATCTAAAGTAACCGCCACTGACATGAATAGCTCACTAAAGAACTAGGGGGCTTTCTACCACCATCACCGATCAAAGAAACACGTCTTCAATCAACATCTTTATTCTCTTAATCATCAGCAAGCCGCAGGTTTTACGTCGATGTATACAGAAACAACTTTTTGTGTCGTATGGTCACCGCATACCTGTGCGACACGGTACCAGTGGAAGCGATTGATTGTGAGACAGGTGTTTTTCAGACCCAGCTGGGTATAAACACCTGACCGATGTGTTAGACAGCCCCTTTTCTGCAGGTGGCCTGATTTGAAGCTCCAGTTGGTCTCAGTGCTTTGTCTCTCCACAGTTTTCCATCACATTCCACCAGTGGAGCCCCGGATGGCTCAGGTGTACCACACCACACCCGTTCCAAACGCGAATGGCCCCGAGCTCAAATCCCCGGGCGAACACAAATAAGATTGTTGGCAGTAAAAATTGACACGCACGTATGCTTGCACCCTTTTAGACTCACCTGATGGCTTATTCAGATAATACGCGTACTCAGTCCATCATGTTAACGGTTCGTCGAACGCGGTTCGACAGACACGTGTTTAAAGTGATGTGTGAACGTGTGAACGGGGTAAACCCCCTCATACCCTAAAACCCTATATAGCAGCCCTCCTTGGATTCTACCCCTAAGCGGGGACTGTCCACTGTACAGTGAAACAGGTGATAATTTACATTCTACCGATTAACTGACAAGGAAATTGTTCAACTTTTTACCCCTGTTTCTTCGGTAAATTTCGAGTAATAATGAAATGTCAAACCTCGTTAATGTAAAATGGATTTTCTCTAAGCTAAATTACCAGCATGCACAAGGAATTTCCTCTACCGATGCAGATCCACTTCCACCATCTTACATCTTCTCCCGTTTATATAGGGAAAAAAAATCCTCTCAACAATGTTTGCATTGTTGTTCCCTCAGAACAGTGTCCTCAATAAAGTGTTAAACGAAGATACTACAACCAACATTAGTAATCATCATTTCCGGCCTCCACAGACTAAAAACATTCTTACGGGGTACAACGACGCTTGTTATCTCGACCATAAGGGTCAAGACAGCTAACAAAAACATACAGTATTCACCTTCACCACAAAAACCACCATCAACACCCAATAATCTCCTCCCCGCATCGCAACACATACACCCAGTAACCACAAAGTTACCGTTCTGGCGATGGGAGAGAATAAATTCTCTCGCTGATAGTTACAGCTAAGATGCTTACAGAATGCAATGCTACCATCAACACTGCAAAGAAGCCCTCAGTACAGTTGCGATCAAAACTTTCTAGCCACCCTGTAGATTTCACTTTGGAAATTTAACGTACATTGCTGGGTGTTCAGTAATTTTGCACATTATATACGAGAGAAGTCTTTGTAAAATTAACGAGAGAATACATAAAAGAATATATATATATATATATATATATATATATATATATATATATATATATATATATATATATATATATAAACAGGTAAACGTGTTGTTTGAATAATGAATATACAAAGAACGGTTCGAAACTTTTTCCCGTAACTGTAACAAACCTCCTCCATGAAACCTTACCACTTCCACCTCCACCACCACTACCACCTCTACCACTCCTTCCACCGTCCCTGCTCGTGAAAGTGAGGCCCCGTCCAATGACCTAAAGAGAAAGTAGACGCACGTCCTTGGAAGGTCGACGAAGGACTTTGGTTCGTTGTTGTCATTGTTACTTACCTGGAAATGGGTCTTGGGAATTAAGAACACGTTGAGGCTGTGCCAAGTACTTTGCGAGAGAATATGTATATATACATACACACACACACACACACACACACACATATATATATATATATATATATATATATATATATATATATGTGTGTATATATATGTATATATATATATATATATGTGTGTATATATATGTATATATATATATATACAGTATATATATATATACATACACGCATGTTTATAATAAGACAACAAAGTAACGAGGTACAGAGAGATATTAACAGAGAGAGAATTACAGACTAAAGAAACTAGAGGCAAAAATTATATTAAGAAGAAAAAAAAGACAAGCTTTTTATAAGGAAGTAGAGAATATTGAAAGAAATAGGCATGGAGGAAAAATAAGACAATTTTATCAGGGAGTCAAAAGAATAAGAACTGGGTACCAAGCTAGAGAGAGAATGATAAAAAATAAGAATGGAGAAATAATAGCAGGAGAGGCAGAAGTTATGGAAATATGGAAGGAACACTTTGAAGAATTATCAAATCCGCCAACGGGAAACAACCCAAACAACAATGATAATCGAAATATCCAAGGACCAGAAGAAAAGATGCCCGAAATATCTTAGGAGGAAGTCAAACGAGCAGTTAAACATTTAAGAAACAAAAGCCCTGGCAAAGACGGAATACCATCAGAAATATGGAAAGGAGGGGGAGATTTTTTAACGAAAAGACTACACCGACTGATGAAAATAATTTGGGCAAAAGAAAGCATACCAGATAGCTGGAGAAAGGGAATAATCGTCACAATACACAAAAAATATGATAAGTTAGATAGAGTGCACAACCTATAGAGGAATAAGCCCACTATCAACTGCATATAAAGTTTTCACCAAGATATTGTATAACAGAATGGAAGAATACATGGAGCATATAGTAGGAGAGTACCAATGCGGCTTTAGAAGAGGGAGGTCAACAACAGATCAATTTTTTTTTATAAGACAACTTATAGAAAAGTATTGGGAATATGATAGGGAACAACTACACCTGTTCATCGATTTTAAACAGGCTTATGATAGAGTGAGCAGAACATCTCTGTGGAAAATAATGGAAGAATTAGGAATACCACACAAGTACATCAGATTAACAAGAGCATGCTATGAGAACACAAATAGCGAAGTGAGATGTGGGAGTAAAACTACACCACCTTTTCAGATAGGAGATGGTTTAAAAAAAGGATGCATACTCTCACCACTATTATTTAATCTGGCAATGGAAAAAATAATCAGAGTTAGTATGAATAGGAGAGACGAAGGAATGAAATTGGAAGATATAACCATAAAACTATTAGCATATGCTGACGACATTGACATCATGATAGAGAATCAAACAGAAATGGAAAACCTAGCGGCGCTCTTTAAAGAAACTGCAGAAAGTGTTGGACTCAAGATCAATGAAAGCAAGACAAAGATAATGAAGGTAACAAAAGAGTCTAATCTGCCAGAAAGGGTACAGATTGCGGGGATGGACATAGAGAGTGTTAAAGATTTTAAATACTTAGGAGTAAAGGTGACCAATGACGGAAAAATGAAACAGGAAGTGGAAGCCAGAATCGGAGCAGGAAATCGATGTTACTACAGCCTAATAGAATTTAAAAAAAAGGGTCAACATTAAGAACAACAAAACTGAGACTGTACAACTCAATAGTGAGACCAGTCATACTGTACGGCTGCGAAACATGGGCCCTTACAAAAGCTATGGAGAAGAAGTTTGAAGTTCTTGAAAATAAGATTTTACGGAGAATTTTAGGATCCGTGTATGACAACCAAATGCAAGAATGGAGGATAAGACACAACTGGGAAATTCGAGAACAAACAAAACAACCCCATATTAAAAATGTGATAAGATTAAAAAGATTGAAATGGGCAGGACATGTCACAAGTTTGCAAGAAGATAGATGGCCAAAGAAAGTGCTCAATAGTGGAGTGCGTGGAAGACGACCACTTGGTCGACCTAGAAAAGACTGGAGGAGCGTTGAAGAAGATGTGCAGATATGTAGAATAGAACCAAGAGAATGGAAGGAGGTGGCACAGGACAGAAAGACATGGCGAGACGCTTCGAAAGTGGTTATGGATCACCAGGTGGCCCGAAGACCAGCGGAGTAAGAGTAAGAGTAAGTATATATATATATATATATATATATATATAAATATATATATATGTATATATATATAAATATATACATATATATATATATATATATATATACACGCACACTGTTACGAATCTCGCTCACATATCTGACTTGCAATAGATTAAGTATGTGAAATGAGTTCCCAAGACCCCATGTCTTTGGGATAACTCAAATAGAAATTGTAAAGTTGTCAGACTCGTAACACATAGTAAGAGTGAATGGGTGACTGAGTTCCCAAGACCCCATGTCTTTGGGTAACTTAAAAGAAATTTCAAGGCCGCCACTTGATTTTATACTTTCATAAAAATCAAGAAAAATGAAACGCACAGATAACGTTTAACACTATTCATTAAAGTTGATAGGATTACATGAAGGATTACAATCACTGAACATTCAAGTGAGTAAATAAGTTTACATTCAAATGAGTAAATAAGTTTCAAAACAGAAGATTCCCGTTCGTAAAACTTTTAACGGGGGTGAAAGAAAATTTATTAGATAAGTACCAACGAAAACACTGTCTAAATCACTACCATAGACATTTCCAACACTGCATGAAACACTAGATGAAACACTAGCTGAGTTAATTATCTTACGACTAATACAGGGGGAGTACAGAGGACTTACTTCAGCCGAATAATCCGCCCCGAGGCAGCACACCTTTACATCGTACCCTCTACTCTAAAACTGACTCTTCTGACGCTCAAGGCGCTCTGGTTCTTTCTACAAAACTCCTCTGATTGGCCCATAGGAATTGCGTCTATGGAGATTGAACCTGATTGGTCAATTAACTAAAACGTTCTCCTTCGTTCTAGGCTGAGTGTTAGAACAAATACTCCATTGTATGGACGGACCTCCTTCCCACGCCTCCTCAGTACTCGTCCTGTAATCTGACACCCCACGTAATCGCGAGGCGCCGTTATCCAAGAAATAAAATATTCCCGCCTTACATATATGGGAATATATGTGACAACACACACATACACATATATATACATATATATATACATACATATATATATGTATATATGTATGTATACATATATATACATATATATACATATATATATATACACGCACACACACATGCACATAATATATACATATATATATATATATATACATATGTATATATATACATATATATACATATATATATATATACACGCACACACACACTTACACATATATGTATATATATACATATATATATATTTATATATATACATATGTATTTGTATATATATATATGTATGTATTTATATATATACACATATATATATATATATATATATATATATATATATATGTAAATACATACATACATATACCAAGGCTTTTCTCCCCTTACAAGGGAGGTAGCCAAAAAGGAAAAGGCATAAAATCATTCCCACCCATTCCATCCATGAATACACTCCACACCCCTTCCACCCTCCCTCTTATCTTAGCACCTCCTGGATGACGGGTCATCCCTGCACCTTGTCCACTGCCCTGGGTCAGAAGCAGTGTCGCAAGACACAGCACATCCACAGCAAAGCCGCTTCATTAAATCGGCGACCCCCCCTCTCCGTCCCCCCATGCATAAAAGGAGAAGACGGGGAGAAATCCCTTCGGGCTGCGTCAAATTTTGCTCACACATACTACCTCATCCCCCATCCCCCCGCCCATTCCACCTCATGCATCACAACATCATCCATATACAACCATTCTCCATTCACCCCTGTCTTCTATCCTCTCCCGTCCTTCCTCAACAGACATTCCCCTCTTCCCCAAAGCCCCCTTCACCCCATCCATCCACCTCATCCTAGGACGTCCCTTCATGTTCACTCCCTCCACATCTGCCTTCCATACCTCTTTTACTAGTCTTTCTTCACTCATTCTTTCCATGTGTCCAAACCATCCTAATACTCTTTCATCAACCCTATCTCCCAACTCCCTTTCCACCCCCGTTCTTCTCCTCACCTCCTCATTTCTCACTCTATCTAGCCTAGTAACCCCCATCATACTTCTCAGACACCTCATCTCAAACACATTCAAACTCCTTCTCTCGTCCTCTCTTATGTTCCATGTTTCTGCCCCATACAGTGCTGTTGGCACAATCACTCCTTCATACAGTCTCCTCTTAGCATCCATTCCCAAATGTCTATTCCTCATTACACTCTTTAATCCACCAAGGCATTTACTCGCTTCTCTCAATCTACATTCTACCTCCACCTTCACTCCACCTATTCCTGCCACATTTGCACCCAAGTATCTAAAACTATCCACTTCCTCCAGTCGCTCTCCCTTAATGCTCACTTCCAGTCTACTGCCACTTTCACCTCTTATACCCTTGTACATCTCATCACCTTACTTTCACCCACATTTATCTTTAGCTTTCTTCTATCACATACTCTCCCAAACTCTGTCACCAACTTCCTCAGTCCCTCCTCCGATCCTGCCACAAGCGCAGTGTCGTCAGCAAACAACAGCTGGCTCACCTCCCACTTTTCTCCATTTTCTTTAACCATTTCCAATCCCTGACCCACCACCCTTGCATTTACCTCCCGCACTACCCCATCCATGTATAAGTTGAACAGCCAGGGCGACATAACGCATCCTTGACGAAGTCCCACCTTTACCTCAAACCACTCACTCTCTCCATTTCCAATCCTGACACAAGCTCTACTACTCTCATAAAAACTATTGACAGCTCCTAGAAGCTTTCCTCCTATCCCATATATCTGCATAACCTCCCACAGTGCCTTTCTGTCTACCCTATCTTAAGCCTTTTCCAGATCCATAAAAGCCCAAAAAACATCCTTCCCCTTTCCTATAGCTTTCTCACATATTTGTCTTACCACAAAGATCTGATCTACACAACCTCTACCCGTCCTAAATCCACACTGTTCCTCACCAATTACTCCCTCTCTTCCTCTCCTAATTCTCTCAATCAAGATCCTCCCATAATCGCTCCCAACTACACTTAACAAGCTAATCCCTCTAAAACTACTACATTCACACTTGTCCCCTTTTCCCTTGTAAAGAGGAACTATACAGGCACTTCTCCAGTCCTCCGGCAGTCTACCCTCTCTCCAGCAAATATCAAATAACCTCACTAGTCAGTCCACCATCACTGTACCTCCTTTTTTTTAGACATTCTGCATGGCATCCATCCAGACCAGGTGCCTTACCTACTTTCATCATCTTAAAAACTGCCTTCACTTCATCCTTCCTTATTTTTCCTCCATTTTCCTCACTCATCACAGTCATTTTCTTAGCATTTCCCACTGCATCTATCTTTCCCTCCCTATCCTCCTTCACATTTAGCAACTCCCTAAAATATTCTGCCCATCTTCCCCTTACTGCCTTCTCTTCCATTATCATCTCTCCATCTGCACCTTTTACCTTTTCTTCTCTACTTGATTCGCCTCCTCTTCCTCTCTTAATTTCTTTCCAAAACATCTTTTTATTACTTTCAAAAATTTCTGTCATACTCTTACCCCACTTCACATCTGCTCTCCTCTTTGCCTCCTTTACCTTTTGCTTTACTTCTCTTTTCTTTTCTTTGTACCTCTCATCCTATTTTGTAACCAATCTGTGAAAGTGTGGATGTGTGTGTGTGTGTGTGTGTGTGTGTGTGTGTGTGTGTGTGTGTGTGTGTGTGTGTGTGTGTGTGTGTGTGTGTGTGTGTGTGTGTGTGTGTGTGTGTGTGTGTGTGTGTGTGTGTGTGTGTGTGTGTGTGTTCGTGTGTGTGTGTTCGTGTGTGTGTGTGTGTGTGTGTGTGTGTGTGTGTGTGTGTGTGTGTGTGTGTGTGTGTGTGTGTGTGTGTACGCAAGGATAGAAGCGCTGGTAGACCATAGCAACAAGAACACGGATTAGGTTTGGGTAACTGCACCTCTTGCACCATGAGACCAGAAAAGGACGTGTAAAGATACAAAAACTCTTTCATTCTAGAAAATTTCTAGACTGAACCATTCTTCGTTTTGCATCTATAGTCTGTGTGCTCCAAGAATTCCGTTCATGATCTCTCTCTCTCTCTCTCTCTCTCTCTCTCTCTCTCACACACACACACACACACACACACACACACACACACACACACACACACACACACACACACACACACACACAGTTTGTTTTATATTTTGTATATAACAAAGGATATTACAGCGAGGATCACTTTTTAGGATTATAACGAAGACTACCTATAGCCCATCCCACCTCGACGTGGCAACATGGTGGGGAAAAAGCGCTGATGCCACATTGTGTCATAGAATTGATTCAAATTGTTGTTATAATCCTAGAAAGTGATACTCATTGTACTATACAGCTTCCTTTACTGTAAATATAATATAAAAAGAACAATTTCAAATAACACATAGATGGGAAATAAAAGAAAGCGAGGCGTGTACTATGGTTGATATGTACGTCACAGACTATAGTAGAAATAGAATTGACACCATACGAGCATTTACGTACTCATAGGAATACAGAGCTTAGAAACTTAAAAGACCCACGCA
>NC_134783.1:6671753-6731753 GCF_046742065.1 Oratosquilla oratoria
TTTCGATTTCCAGAAGAAAATTATGTTTCTGCAATTTGTATAGTAAACTTTAAGTTTATCTTCCCTCCATCTGCATTGGTGATTCTTTTCACAGTCCTTCTCTAAGTTGTTTCTATTGCCTAAACTATATTCCGATACTTCCCCCCCTACTCCCACGTAATCTACACGAAAAAAACCTGTAGGATGCCTACTTCTCGCTTAAGGGATTCAGCCGGAAGCCGAAATCCTCTGGGCGACAAGTGTACCCCGTCCCTTGTATATAGATGGTTTCTACCGTAAAAGCTGTCCCAGTTGTCGACAAATACCCATTCATTGGCCTTACAATGTTTTTCAGCCTGCAATTCATTGTAATAGCCCTGGAATGCCACATGCCTCCAACTCTACGCCTCGGAAGGATTCCACATACAACAGGAACACCTCCCCTATTTCTAATCTTGTCTAGCGCATCCCGGAACCGCGCAAACAATTCTTCACTCCCTAACTTACCTATATTATTCCCACCGGCACTTAAGCAAACTACAGGGTCCTTACCTTCCTCTACTAAACATTCTTCAATCCTATCTTTAACATCTCCTATCCCCGCGCCGGGGAAACACACCTGCGTCCTATGTTTTCTATCTTTATCGCAGAAAGCCCTGTCTAAGTACCTCACTTTACTGTCTCCTACAACCAAAATCTTACCTGTGGGCAGGGATCCAGCGTCTGCCCTTCCCCTCTTCTCTTGAGTTTCATTTGCTTCTTCTTCCTGCAGATTCGCTAGAACTTGAAACGAGTTCTTGCAAGCGAGCGGGGCTGGTGAGAACTTTTTTTTTTTCACTAATCCGCATCTTGTTTTTCGTCGTTTTCCATCCAAGCTCATAGCTAGTTTTGTCCTCCGTATTTTGGGCCTTCGAGCAGAGAACTCAATTCTCCTCTTTAAGGCACTTTACAGCATCCTCCAAGGCTTCAATTCTACTAAGTAGAGACTGTACCTCATCCGCTATGAACACGGTAACACAACCACTAGCCCTATCACTAACTGAAGCAGCTACCCGGATGACCTGACCTGTGGGTTTGTTGGAATACCAGTTGTTGATAGCTTGTTGTGTTGCTTCGTTGATTAACTTGTTGCTGTATCCATTGTTAATAAGGACTTGGGTAAGTCTTTCCAGTTGATTAACTTGTTGCTGTATCCATTGTTAATAAGGACTTGGGTAAGTCTTTCCAGTTCAGTGTGTGTATCTTTCCATGTAGAGTAGTGTGATGTGGCGCGTCGTATGTATGCGTTGATAGTGGAGGTTAAGTATTGTTCGTTGAGGGCATTCACTTTTACCGTTAAGACAGAGGTTTTTGTTGCTGGGTTTTACGTATACTGTAGTGTACTTATTGTTATGACTGTGTAGTAAAACATCGAGGAAAGGTAAGCGGCCATTGTTCGATTCTTCTAACGTAAAATTAAGTCCGGAAGCTTCTATGAGTCGTTCTCTGAGTCTTTGGAGTTCTTGAATATCTTTGACTTTCCCATGAAGAAATTTGCGAAAGGACTCCTAAGGGGCTGCCCATGGCGATTCCATCGATTTGTTTGTATATGTTTCCTCGTGGACATATGAAGGGGGCTTCTTTGGTACAGATTTCTAAAAGAGTACGTAAGGAAGCTTCTGGAATGTTCAGTGCTGATGTGTTGTAGCATCGTTAGACTCTATCTAGGATGAATTGTATTGTTCTGTCAACGTCGATGTTTGTGAATAGACTTTCTACGTCCAGCGATGCTATAATGTGATTTTCTGCGGCAGGGGCATTTCTTAGGATTTCTAGGAATTCTTGGGCTGATATCAGAGCGTAATCCGTGGGGTACGTATGGGTTGAGAATTTCGTTCAGTCTTTTAGCTACTGAATAAGTTGCTGTGGGAATTTGGGAGATGATAGGACGAATGGGGTTGTTGGGCTTGTGTGTCTTCACGTTTCCGAAAGCATGGCCAGGGGAGTAGTCCCCAGTTAATTTGTTAAAGTGCGGGCTAGATAATGAGGTATTGATGGTATCTATTACACTGTTGATTTTCTTTTTGATCTGTTCCGTGGGATTACGTGTGATCTTGGTGAACTTGGAGGTGTCAGCCAGAATGTTGTCCATTTTTGTGAGGTATTCTTGTTTGGGGATTATGGCAAAGGCTGCGGTTTTGTCGGCTCTTCTGATGGCAATGTCCTCGTTTTCGCGGAGTTGTTTGGCTCCTTGAATGTGTCTTTTATGTACCAAATGGCTTTGGAAATTGCCTCTGGTTTTGGATGCTCCTGCAATGAGCGTGCTTGGAGGTCCGTGGTAACTTTCTTTGTTTTTCCAATTTTTTAATGTCATCTAAGAGTACTTCAATTTCCAGTCTTTTTCGGTGTTTTCTTGGCTTGGTAGTGTAGTGGCAGTTGAGTCCCATATACATACAAATATATATATATAATTATATATATATATATATATATATATATATGTATATATATATGTATGTATATATATGTATATGTATATATAAATAAGTTTATATACATATATATAAATATATATATATATACATATCACTGATGAAAAATGTAGCACATTTGTAAATCAAAACTAAAACCACAGTCGGAGCAGAAGAAAAAACTGGAAACTGTGAGTATATATATTTCGACTGTAAGCCACAGTCCTCTTTAGTAGTACAGAAAGAGAGAAGGGTAATATAAGGATTACAAAGGCGGAGCATGCCGACAGGAGACCACCTGGTCCATATCTAGGTCGGATGAGAAAAAAAAATCATAATAATAATAAAGTAATAAATAAAAACTATAATAATGTAAATAACAAATAAGATACATAAATAAATGCATAGGTATAGTTAGATAATAAACAAACAGGTAAATAGTAAATAATAATAAGTTGACATATAACTAATAATAAATGAAAATCAAACAGACAAATGATAACAAAACAAAAACAAATAATATAGAATAAATTATAATCATTACAGCATCTTGCTTAGGTGTTTATCTAAATGATTCTTAAAGCTTCGAACTGAACTACATTGCACTACCTGTGCAGGAAGTTTATTCCATTCATTAACTACACGGTTGGCAAAGTTGTTTCTACCTACTTTCAAATTGAATCTATTTCCGGACAGTTTGAGACCATTGTTTCTTGTCTGATTCTCATTCAATGTGAAAATTTTGTCACTTTTGATGTTGTCAATTCCCTTTAGAATCTTAAAGACCTGTATCAAGTCACCTCTGAGTCAACGCTTTTTTAGGGAAAACAGATTCATATGTTTTAGTCGATTTTCGTATGATCTATTTTTGATATTTGGAATCAGTTTTGTAGCTCGCCGTTGTACTTTTTCCAGTCTGTCAATGTCTTTAATGAGATTCGTTGACCATACGGAAACAGCATATTCCAAATGTGGACGAACTAACTTTTGAAGCAAAAGATCGCGCAATCAGTCCTAGAATCTTATTTGCTTTCTCAGAGGCTGAAATACACTGCTTGGATGATTTGAGGTCGTTACTGATAATTACGCCGAGATCTTTTTCACTATCCACTTTTGTTAACGAATTTCCAAATAACTTGTAATCGTACTTACTGTTATTTTTACCTATGTGCATTACCTTGCATTTACTTGTGTTAAATTTCATTAGCCACTTTTCAGACCATTGCTGTAATTGATCTAAATCTTCTTGAATATCTAATTGGTTTGAGTGATCATTTGCCACTCCGCACAGTTTTGTATCATCAGCAAATTTGGAAACAGTAGATTTTAGTTCATGGTCTATATCATTTATATATACTATGAATAGAAGTGGTCCAAGAACGGAACCCTGAGGAACTCCACTTGTAAAATTTTTCCATCTAGAAGTTTTTCCATTTAAAACAACTCTCTGTTTTCGACCATTCAACCAATTACTAGTCCAACCTAATAGGCTACCACTTATTCCGTGTAAAGCTAATTTAGTAAGTAGTCTTTCGTGTGGGACGGTATCAAAAGGTTTTGCAAAGTCTAGATATATTAAATCTATATTGTTTCTTGTGTCATAATTCGAGATAACTGTATTGTAGAATTCGAGTAAGTTAGTCACGCAAGAACGTTTCCGTCTGAAACCATGCTGGCTATCATTTATCAAACGGTTACTTTCTAAATGATGTTCGATAGCATCTCTGATGATAGTTTCCATTATTTTTCCTACAAAAAGAGGGACAGAGAAAGGACTAAAAGACGCCTACCCTTATTCCTAGGTCACCATTTGGGTAAGGGTAGACGTCCTTTAGTCTTTCTCCTGCCCCTATTTTTTGTAAGAGAGTGCTTTATAAGTACTGTATAACCCTTCTCTCTTTCCGTACTACTGAAGAGGACTAACTTACCGTCTAAATATATAGACTCACCGATTCAATTTTTTTTCTGCTCCAACTGTGGTTTTAGTTTTGGTATATATATGTATATATATGTATATATATATATATATATATGTATATATATATGTATATATATATATATATATATATATATATATACATACATATACCAAGGCTTTTTCCCCCTTCCAAGGGAGGTAGCCAAAAAGGGAAAGGCATAAAAACACTCGCACCCATTTCATCCCTAAATACACTCCACACCCCTCATATATATATATATATATATATATATATATATATATATACATATATATATATATATATAATGTGTGTGTGTACTTGACCTGTTCAAACAAAACAATATATTTTCAGACGTTACTCTACCTTTTCCCATGCTTTTTGACCTGAAAACGCCAAAAACCACATCCATTTTTATCTTGGATGTACTGTATGTAAGCATTGCCGCATGAAGGTTGAATTTTTTTGCTATCTTACCAACACAGCAAAATTTGAGGCATTTCTAAGCATAATATGTGGTATAATTTTCTATATATCCAAGATAGAGTAACAAATTAGGTACCAAATGAATGAACAGGATCTACTCTACATATGTCAACCGTTAGAGTTGCACAAACTGATTAACATTGTACAAAAAATGGCATGCTATTTATAATATTTACAGAAAAATAACAAAATTCCATACATTTGACATATATCATACAAAGTGGAAAGTGTCATTTTGCAACAAGTTAAACCATCAACTGCAACTACCAAAAAAGTCATGATTATATGTATCAAAATTATGTTACACGGTCATTTATTGAGTACTTGCTTCTTGAAGCTTTCGAAGCGCCGTCTGTTGTAATCCACAGCATGGAGAAGATATTCCCTCTACTTGGGATCTGTGTTGATAACATTTGCAAAATCACTCATCATATTGACTCTGACCATAATTCAACCCGATCCAGGAGCCAGTCAGGTCCATTTTGCCGAGGATGTCTAACAGAAGGTGGGATTCCGGACCAATGAGATCTACTAGTGTGGTCTTGGCTGTAACCTTCTGAAACACGGGTTTTCCCCTTCTGAAACTGTTTGACTTCTGAGTGGCATGCAGCTGAGCAGCAGTGTCCTGTTTCTGCTTGTCACTCAGCCTGCTGCTGAAGAGCGCGAATGGCACGGCCTTCTGTGTCAAGTACCACTTGTGATTTTCCATCTTCTGAAGAATTGCTTCAGCAACCTCTGGGCCTAATCTCTTGTACCTCAACATGTCCTGGATGAACTGAAGATCATTCACAGGAGTATCCGCAGCAGATGTTGACATCATCCACATTGGTGCGTAGAACAGCGCCAGGAATATGTTGAGTCGTTCCAGCTTTGCAATAGTCTCTTCATCACACTTAAGCTGCGCAACCAGCTGTATTGTAGATGGCATCACAGTCCATGACTCTCTTGGGAAATGTCAAAGTCACGGTGTCTTCATAGTAAGAACATCCAGGACGAGGCTGCTTGTAATCCATATCCTCTGTGTTAGCGTCACTGTCATTGGAATCACCCTAGGTAATGTCATCCACGTGAGTAACTGCCTCTTGTTCTGCTGCAGCTACAAAATAATACAATGTGGTAAGCATGTAAAACTGCAAAATATTACAATGTGGTAAGCATGTAAAACTTCCAACTTGTTGTGGAATTCAAAAGGATGATTAGTAAAAGTATGAAAATGTGATTACCTTGTTCTTGCCTCTGCAGTTGCTTCTCAGTCCGGCCTACATTTTGCTGTGATCTTGTCTCAAAGATTTTATCATGACCCGACATGCGACCTTTCCTCTCAGTCCTCTGGTCCTGGTAGAACCTGATGTCCTCATCTTTCTTCTCTCTGGATAACGGTCTGTTACTCTCTATATCCTGGACAGCATCTGGAGCTCCTATGTCGAACAGGCTGTCCAATTCCAAGACAAATGCACTCCTCTTTCCTCCAGGGTCACTTGCTCTTCATAAGTGCTCTGTATTTGTCATAGAGTTTCACGAAGAGCTTCATGCAGCTCTTGTCTGGTCATCGCCTTGATCCTAGCCATCTGCCAGAATGGGATGATAGCTTCAACTGTTTCATAAGCAAGGTCTTAAACCATGGGTTTCCCTGTATTTTCTGGTAAACTTTGGAGATAAAGAAAGTATTGGAATGCTTGTCTGTTGGTGGGAAGCTGGGAACCATTGATGCAAGCTGAAGGGTATCCGACTAGGAAGGTTTCAATGAGAGATCTGGTGGACGACTGACTTGATGCTTGCTTGTGAACTGCAGGTGGAGGTTCAGAGACATCAACTGTGCGTCCTCGTAGCTCCTTGCTTAATGCCATTATGAAGTATCTTGTGGATAGTTTCCTGGATGTGGATCGAGTTTCTGTACTTGCCTTGCTTTTGTACTGTTCAATATTGCCCAACAACATTAATAGGTTTCTGTAAATATGAAATATGAAATTAAATGCTGAAATTATATATGAGTTTTGGTCTAAATTCACTTAAAATGCAAACATCCATACAAAAAAAATTCTCCATGTTAGCAAAAAAGTCAGGATTTTCAACAATTTCATATCTTTTAAAATTCACGGGAAGAATTCATCAATTCTAACAGTTGGTATATGTAGAGTAGATTCTGTTCTTTCATTTGGTACCTAACATGTTCCTCTATCTTGAATAGATAAAAAATCATACCACAAAATATGCGTAGAAATGCCTCAAAATTGGCTCTTTTGGTAAGATAGCAAAACACTTCAGCTTCCATGCGGCAATGCTTCCATACGTCCTAGATAAAGATAGATGTATTTTTTAGGTCAAAAAGTATGGGAAAAAGTAGAGTAACGTATGAAAATATAAAAAAATAATAATAATAGGTCTAATGCATGTACATATATATATATATATATATATATGTATGTATACACACACACACACACATATATATATATATATATATACACACATATATATACATATATATATATATATGTATGTATATATATATATATATATGTATGTGTATATATATATATGTATGTGTACATATATATATACATATATACATATATATATATACAGTATATATATATATATGTATATATATATATATATGTATATATATATATATGTATACATATATATACATGTGTGTGTGTGTGTGTGTGTGTGTGTGTGTGTGTGTGTGTGTGTGTGTGTGTGTGTGTGTGTGTGTGTGTGTGTGTGTGTGTGTGTGTATTCACCTCGGATCTGCTGAAGTCTCTGTCGAGACAGCCAGACACCACCCTACGGCAGTGAGCTCAGAGCTCCTTATTAGCCGATCTCTGGGTAGGTCTGAGACCACTCACACACCACACACCGGGACAGCAAGGTCACAACTCCTTGACTAACGTCCCGTACCTACTCACTGCTAGGTGAACAGGGGCTACACGTGAAAGGAGACAAACCCAACTTATCTCCGCCCGACCGGGGAATCGAACCCCGGTTCTCTGGCTTGTGAGGCCAGTGCTTTACCAATCCGCCACCGAGCCGTGTGTGTGTGTGTGTGTGTGTGTGTGTGTGTGTGTGTGTGTGTGTGTGTGTGTGTGTGTGTGTGTGTGTGTGTGTGTGTGTGTGTGTGTGTGTGTGTGTGTGATTCACCATGATCCTGGATCACGTGCTGGAATCGTGATCAACAGCTACTCCCCTCTCGAAAGAGAGCTCAGAACTCATATATAACCGATCTATGGGTAATGCTGTGACCTTACACCCATACACAACCCCAACTCCCTGCCGTGCAAGGCAATAGATGCCACTTGAGCCCTGTCCATGTTTCTTCTTTTTCCTCTGAGTATATATACTTGTCTCTTTTTCTGTATTTGTACCTTGAAAATGTCTGAATAGAACGAAAGCGCTCGGTCTTATTTCTGTTATTTTCCTCTGTATTCCACTGAAGAGGATCACAGTCTGTGATCGAAATATATGGATATCGTCTACTTCATCTCCTCTTATCCAAGAAAGTGGGTCTTTGTTGAATTTTACGAATGTGTTACGACATTACTTTGTAGTTATGTATATATATATATATATATATATATATATATATATGTATGTATGTATGTATGTATATATACACTGTGTATATATATACATATATACATATATATATATATATATATATATATATATATGCATGCGTATACTGTATACATAAATATATATGAATATATATCTATACATATGTATATATATATATATATATGCACGTATATATATATATATATATATGTATATATGTATATATATATATATATATATATATATATACATTAGTATACATTTATTGATATTCATGTCATAGAAATTCTATATTATTCCATGTCATATCTTCACTTGGATACATTATGGTTATTTAGAATATAAGATAAATCATTCTAGACCTCTTGACAATTATATTATGCAAAAAAAGAATGAATTTAACTTTTTTATAAACATTTCACACTATCATGAATTTTACTCTTATATGCAACAATCAGGTTATATTAATATCACTGCTAATATTTTCAAAAGAGAATGAAAATATTTTACAATTTAAGCTCAGTACGAGTTCCCTGCCATACCAAAGAGCCAGAAGAAGTTTCGTAACCAAAACATAAATAAAAACAAGTATGAGTGCCCTGTGAGTTCTTATCTTATCAACAAAATAGTATTTGATATTCCAATAAGCTAAATAAATAATCAGGAATGGTAGCAAAAGCACTCTCAGAGTTCAACGTTAAATTTGGAATACATCAGGCAACGCAGGTGCCCATGCCAGGGGAGGGCAACCATTGGCACGCGTGACAAATGTGGAACACCAACGACTTATCTCCAGCACGCGAAACCCAGGTTTACCTTTAAACAAAATAAAAAAATATATAAATAAAAAATAAATATGATTTTATAAAACCCATGTATGTGTATATAATTATATATATATACATATATACATATATATATATATATATACATATATATATATATATATATGTCACGGGGAGAGATCTACACGACCCTCTGAGTATATATACTTGTCTCTTTTTCTGTATTTGTACCTTGAAAATGTCTGAATAGAACGAAAGCGCTCGGTCTTATTTCTGTTATTTTCCTAGTGGTTTTTCTGCATAGAATCACGCGTTCAAGTGATTTCTTCTGTATATATATATATATTTTGATTAAAATCAACTGCGCTAATAGCTTTGGCTATCTTGAGGTTCAAATTCTTCAGTTTGAAGAATAATCTTTTGTCTTCACAGTTCAAAGTATGAACATAATCATTCATGATTTCAAAATCATGGAGAAGAGGGTGCAGTAAAAGGCGCTGCTGAATGCCAATGGTTATAATAACACAAGGTAACAGTACAAAAGCTGTTGACACAATCACCGAAAACTTAAGTCTTTTCGCCTCTCACGGAGGCTTCTTCAGGGTGAGAAGAACTATAATATCAAGGCTAACTAGATCTGCTATCGTCGAAGATGAAGGGAAATGTGAATGGTCTCTGGCCGACTGTCAGTCCTTAAAAGGCAGGATGGTAAGGGTATTGGGAGAGGTCATCCCAATTTTTGGGAGAGGTCACTGGAGGTTAGAAGTTTCTGGGTGAGGTCACTAGAAGGAGGAGATGTCAAGTGAAATCTCTGGGTGAGGTCACTAGTGGAAGGCGAGGACGACAGGAGTCTCTGGGGGAGGTCACTTGGAGAAGCGGGCGAAGTCGGAAGGGGGCCCTGGGTGAGGTCACTAGGATAGGTAGGCAAGGACACCATCGACCTCCTCCAGGAATTTATGCCAGGTATATAGACGACATTTTTATCACCACTAGTTCACAAGAAGACGTCACTAGCCTGATTTCTACCTTTCAGGATAACTCCTGCCTGGCTTTCACACACGAGCATAGTGTAGAAGGACATCTTCCCTTCCTCGACTTAGACATCAGCAAAGAGAGAAAGGGTTTCAACACCAAAGTCTACACCAAAGACACCAATATAGGCCGTTGCCTTAATGCTCGTGGCGAATGCCCTGCAGCCTACAAAAGATCAGTAGCTGCAGCATACGTCAACAGAGCTCTGACACATTGTAGTAGTTGGAGGGAGACGCATAGGGAACTCGACAGGATCAGACAACTCCTTACCAACAACGGATTTCCCGACCAGATGATCGAAGGTGTTATCAAGAAGAAACTTGACCAGTATGCCACACCAGCCCAGGCCCCAAATCAGATCAACAATGAAATCACCATTTACCACCAGAATCACTTTCACAGCCATTATAAGGAAGAGTGTGATGCCATTAAAGGCATTATAAAAAGAGGAGCCTTCCCCACAGACGCAGACACAACAATCAACATAAGAATTTACTGTAAGCCAAACCTGACTAGGTCCCTAGTTATGAAAAACAACACAACATAAAAAATCCCGAAGGAGGCCTCTACCAATGTAGTCTATAAGTTTTCTTGCCAGGAGGGCCGCTGTGACGGCTCCTTTTCCTACATTGGTAGAACCTCCACCACACTAAGAAGACGCCTCCAATACCACCGTAACCAAGGCTCTATCTTCCAACACTTTGTTGACCACCACGACATGAAGCCACCACTTAACACTTTAATACACAATACAATTATACTCCACAACGAAACAAATTTCAAAAGACTGCAGATTGCTGAAGCTGTTGCGATTACTACTCAACGGCCCTCCATCAATGTACAGCAAGCTGCAGATTTCATCCTCCCTTCAGCCCGCCCCCAGGAACATCATGCCCAACTAAAACAACAAAATCAAGGTGCATCCGAACCCCAACTAGACCAATACCTTCACCAAAACCCTCAGCAGCTTCAAAATTCCCAGCCCACAGGACCCATAACCAGAAGTCGAGCGAGACTTTCCTCCACAAGCTCCGGAACAAGACTGGTGTCCTTGCCTACCTATCCTAGTGACCTCACCCAGGGCCCCCTTCCGACTTCGCCCGCTTCTCCAAGTGACCTCCCCCAGAGACTCCTGTCGTCCTCGCCTTCCACTAGTGACCTCACCCAGAGATTTCACTTGACATCTCCTCCTTCTAGTGACCTCACCCAGAAACTTCTAACCTCCAGTGACCTCTCCCAAAAATTGGGATGACCTCTCCCAATACCCTTACCATCCTGCCTTTTAAGGACTGACAGTCGGCCAGAGACCATTCACATTTCCCTTCATCTTCGACGATAGCAGATCTAGTTAGCCTTGATATTATAGTTCTTCTCACCCTGAAGAAGCCTCCGTGAGAGGCGAAAAGACTTAAGTTTTCGGTGATTGTGTCAACAGCTTTTGTACTGTTACCTTGTGTTATTATAACCATTGGCATTCAGCAGCGCCTTTTACTGCACCCTCTTCTCCATGATTTTGAAATCATGAATGATTATGTTCATACTTTGAACTGTGAAGACAAAAGATTATTCTTCAAACTGAAGAATTTGAACCTCAAGATAGCCAAAGCTATTAGCGCAGTTGATTTTAATCAAAATTGTCTACGTGAAAACCTGTGCCCTAGAAATATATATATATATATATATATATATATATATATATATATATATATATATATGTGTATATATATGTATATATATATGTATATATATATATATGTATATATATATGTATATATATATATGTGTGTGTGTGTGTGTGTGTGTGTGTGTGTGTGTGTGTGTGTGTGTGTGTGTGTGTGTGTGTGTGTGTGTGTGTGTGTTTGTGAGTGTGTGTGTGTGTGTGTGTGTGCGTGTGTGTGTGTGTGTGTGTGTGTGTGTGTGTGTGTGTGTGTGTGTGTGTGTGTGCGTACATATATGTATACATATACATATATATATATATATATATGTGTGTGTGTGTGTGTGTGTGTGTGTGTATGTATGTATGTAAAGACAGACAAATATGGAGGTGAGTTGGTAAAATAAAACGTTAAGGCTAGAGTATGGAGCTTTATTCAGAACCAGACGTTTCGACCTCTTGGGCCTTCCTCAGTGGACTCTGGATTCTGGATTCCAAGAATAGACCACCTCGCTTGCGCGGGATCGGGTTTTGTGGGAGGGGAAGAATGTCTGTTAGAAAATGAAAAGATAGTAGTGTATAAAAGAGGGCTATTGCCACCGGGCGAATTGCGAGCGATTAGGGGCTTATTTGTTGTCGTGGCTTAGGAGAACTGGACCGGGAGCTTGGAGGGCAGCGCTTGACGCCGGAGGTTAGGATTACCAACGGGGTTAGGATCACCAACGAAAGTTTAGAAAATGGTAGGAGGCGTAGTAGTAGAGAAAGGTGGAAAAACGGAAAAATCTTTAGTGGGAGGTAAACTGAAATGAGAAGATGTAGTAGAAGAGAAAGTTAGAAAGGAAGCGAATTTTAGTCGAAGAAAAAGTAGGTGTAGATGTTTGTGCGTGTGTTGTGGCTCTGTTCGTGAGAGGTGTATGTGTGTATCTTACGAGAAGTGAGTTGATTTCACTTTCCGCGTGTAGAGGGCGGTCCTGATAAGCCACAGGGGGGGCGAGCGTACCCTGATTATCCCCAGGTTTTGGGTTTGAAGTCCTTTTAGAGTTGATCAAGGGGCGGTGCGAGGGGGGGCAGACGGGCGGTGTACACCCGCCTGCCGACGTCATCGAAGAGATCAGTGACCAGAACGGGAGCGGCAAGGAGATAACTCCTCGCCGCCACCGCTGGCGAGCGCGTTCCTGATGAGCCACAGGTGGGGCGAGCGTTGCCTGTTTATCCCCAGACTGGGTTTGGATTTCGGAAGAGTCGATTCAGTGGCGATGCGAGGGAGGGGCAGACGGGCGGGTGTTGTATGGTCTCTTTCCTTCCAATCACAACTCTGAAAACAGAGAGTTACGCGATTGGGAATTGTGTGTAAATGTCAGAAGTGTAAACTCGCTCACCAGCGTCAGCGAGAGGCCAGCGTTAGGTTGCAGGCCGGTTGGACAGAAAGGTGTCCCAAGTCTCTCCGTCAACCAGCCTGCGGTCAGATTGGGCGTACTGAGAGAGACGGTTTGGGCCTCTGCTTTGCCAGCGAGAAAGTGTGCGTGTGCCTCTTTTCTTCCAAGCACTACTCTGAAAACAGAGATTTACGTGACTTGGGAAATGTGTGTGTGTATTTGTCTTGGTGTAAACCCGCCTGCCGACGTCAACGTAGAGGTCGGCCGTGCCAGACCGGCAGCAGCTAGGAGATATATCTCCCAGCCACCACCGGCCGGCGATGATACTTGGAGCTTGTTGAGAGAGTTAGTTGAAAAGACGTCCGACCTCTAGGAGCGCTGAGTTGATTCTGCTCTTTAAATTCAATAATTTTGTAATACAAAACCTCACACGCTTCTTCGAGGTACATTCGTGCACTTTCACTTAAAGGAACTAATTTACTTCGTAGTTTATGTCCTGGGCTCAAACGTCCGCACAACTGGCGGTCGGCGAGTGTGGGGGGACAACGTGACCGGGTTGAGGTCACGCAGGGTCGTCAGATCACCATGTCAGCTGTTGACGGACTTTGATTCTTATTCTGTATTCAGTCCACTGAGGAAGGCCCAAGAGGTCGAAACGTCTGGTTCTGAATAAAGCTCCATACTCTAGCCTTAACGTTTCATTTTGCCACCTCACCTCCATATATATATAAATATATATATGCATATTGTTATGCCTTCCGCAAGGATATAAGGAAATATGTCTAGGAGGGGTTCGTACTTAGTGGCCTTGATGTGGGTAAGGCAAATCCAAACGGAAGTTAACATAAATAACTAATTTAATGTATAACAAAAAACCAACAAAACAAATATAAGAACTTTACAACAACAAAATTAATCAATTGACAATTAATTCCTCCACCGAAAACCAAGTCATGAGAATATAGATTACGTGGTGACGCCACGGTACTAGAGCAAAAGCAATATGGGAGAGATAAAGTTACGCGTCGCTCAGCCAACGAAAAAGTGCCCCCTAGGAGCCGGCAGATGCATTATATATACAGTTGGCGAGGACGGGAGGAAGGCGAAGGATGAGCCGGACAGAACTAGTTCACGTCCGTCGGCCTAGAGAGAGTAGATCCCATAAAGTATACAAGCAGTTTTTACCGTACATACGTAATTACCTAACAAGTACAGGATAACACAGATACAGATATTTTTAGATACATGGAGGATGGTGGGCCATCACAACGTATACAAGCAATTTACAGTACATACATAATTATCTTACAATTAAAGATTGACATACAGATACAGACATTTTATATACATGGAGGATGGTGGGCCATCACACACACACCCTAGAACTCATCAACTCAGGAGAACAGACGAGTTGGGAGTTCTAATCAGGACGGCTAAGGGCATCAGCAAGGAGGTTTTCAGAACCCTTGATAAATTTTATATCGAGGAGGTATTGTTGGAGGAACAAGGACCAACGTAATAGCCTCCTATTATTGTTCTTGTTCCGTTCAAGGAATATTAACGGATTGTGGTCCGTGAATATCCGTAAGGGGGTCGAGCTGGGTGTTACGTAGCATTCGAACTTCCGCAGGGCAGAGATGATAGACAGTAGCTCCTTCTCGGTGGTCGAATACTGCCTTTGGTGTTTATCTAGTTGAGCCGAGTGGTACGCGACAGGATGCAATATCCCATCATGTTCTTGGAGTAGAACAGCTCCGACGGCTTGATCACTTGCGTCCGTCTGGAGAACGAAGGGGACGTCAAAGTTCAGCTTCTTCTGGGGATGCAGTCGGTACGGGTGCTGGTGGCTAGGAGAAGTTCCTGGATACAGTTGAATCTCATGGGACGTCAGGTTACAACGGCCAGGATTATCTCGGAACAAGGATCTGTGACTAGAAATAATTTCAGAAATTTCCTTAGCTTGATCAGGATTCAAGTGGTTAAGGTACGAAAGTAGGTTGTTCAAGATGTCGTTGTTGTTGCCGACTGTGGGAG
The DNA here is from genome assembly GCF_046742065.1 of Oratosquilla oratoria. Taxonomy (NCBI): domain Eukaryota; kingdom Metazoa; phylum Arthropoda; class Malacostraca; order Stomatopoda; family Squillidae; genus Oratosquilla; species Oratosquilla oratoria. Next base: position 6,687,051 of record NC_134783.1, read on the forward strand.
GATCGAAATGTGGCAACGTCGGTTCGTGGACTCGTGGACGGTCGGTTGACATAGGTATTTTACTGGGACCATGATTTAGCGAAAGCAATGGTTTGACTGAACTGTCTAGTGGTATTTTGGCAAGGTATGGCTTAAGCAAGTTAACATGAACAAGTTGAGTAGTTTTACGTCTGTCGGGGGTTTCTAGTACGTAATTATATTCTGACATCTTTTTCTGAATTTTATAAGGACCATGGTATTTAGCTTGAAGAGGTTGTCCAGAGATAGGAATGTATGCAAGAACCATATCTCCCTCCTTGAATTCTCTCTTACGAGATTTCTGATCAAAATTAACCTTCATTTTACTTTGTGCATGTTCAAGGTTCTTCAAGGCAAAGGAATGAATTCTGGCTAGGTTATCCTTAAGGGAAACAATATACTGTTTAACAGACTGTAAAGGTGAGGTAGAAAAAGATATGATATGGTCCTTGATTACCTTGAGGGGTCCCCTTACCTTCCTTCCATATAACAATTCAAAGGGAGAAACACCCAGAGCTTCGGATGGTGTTTCGCGGAGCGTAAAGAGGAGGAAAGGCAATCCCTCATCCCAGTCACGGTCTTCCTCGTAACAGAATTTACGTAGCATATTCTTTAACGTTTGATGACATCGTTCTAGAACTCCCTGACTGGCGGGGTGGTACGCTGTAGACAGAGACTGTTTAACATTTAATTCCTTGAGGACTTGGGTAAAGAGTTTGCTAGTGAAATTAGAACCTCTATCTGACTGTATTTCCTGAGGAATACCAAAGGAAGTAAACATGTGAGTTAAACACTTAATTACACTCTTAGCAGAAATATTCTTTAAAGGAAAAGCTTCAGGGTACCTGGTAGTGGGACAAAGAACTGTTAAAATGTACTGGTTACCCTTCTTGGTTTTAGGCAACGGGCCTACTATGTCAATCACTAGTTTCTGAAAGGGTTCACTAGGTACTTTAATGGGTTGAAGGGGATACGGAGGAATAGACTCGTTTGACTTGCCTACTATTTGGCAAGTGTGGCAACATTTAACGAATCTACTTACCTCTGCTTTCATGCCAGGCCAAAAGAATTCTGACAAGAGTCGTAAAAACGTTTTCTTAATACCTAAGTGTCCTGAGTGTCCAGCATGAGCAATATCTATTACCTGAGTCCTCAAGTTAACAGGTAGAACAATTTGGTGACATTCTGCCCAGGTATCATCATCAGAAAGGTGACGAGGTTTATACACTCGCATAAGTATTCCTTCGTGCAAATAAAAGGAAGGAGTATGTAGGATATCCTCCTTGGGAATAGCTCTATTAAACAAGGGAGCTAATGAAGGGTCGTTCTGTTGAGCCTCTTTGATGCTCAGCTCTGAGGGTAGAGTAAGCGGGGTGGTTGGGGTGGTTGGAGAGGTAAGAGTTGGTTGGTTAGCTGGCGCTTGGGATCGTGTGATAGCACAGGTTGGAAATAGGTTGGGTTGGGTTTGCTCTATGGTAGAAGTTGGGTTATATGGTAGGGGAGAAGTAGAAACAATTAAAGGAGGATGGACTAGTTCTCCTGCTAGATCGTTACCTAGTATAAAATCTGCTTCAGGAACAGGTAGGGTTGCCGTTTCACTTACTCCTACGGAGACAGTATCCTTGATGAGTCCACAGTTCAGGTGCACCTTTGCCAGAGGTACTGAGAAGGGATTGTGGAAGTCCTGCAAGTATACACGTTCTCCTGTATAATTACGTTGGACTCCCAGCAGTGCTGACTGAAGTAGCAGGGACTGTGCTGCTCCTGTGTCCCGTACTATTCGGAGGTTGTGTTCTACGTGGTCTGAACCAAGTGATACTGTTCCCGTTGAACGGAAGGGCTGAAAAGGATCTACAGAATTGGCAGTAGAATGGTTAAAGGAAGCTACAGATTTTATATTCTTTTGAGCTACTTTACATTTTGGGTCTGGGTAATTTGCAATTACATGTCCTGGTTTCTTACAGAAGAAACAAACAGGGAAACTAGGGCTATAAATTTTCCCATCTTTACTACCACTAGTTGGTTTTACATGAGGTTGTTGGCGGTTACTGTCCTTTCCAACATTTTTGTGAATCAATGAGAGGGTATCAGTCAGTTTGGCTGCTTTCATAAGGTCAAATTCCTCCTTGTCAACAATGTGAATTTTCAAGTAGTGAGGAATTTTACGCACGAATTCCTCTTACGCGATCAAGTTCACTACTTTCTCAAGATTATCGGCTGATGCCGATTTAATCCACTTTCTTAACGCTCGTAGTTTGTCTGACGCGAATTCCATATATGTCTGATGGCTAAGTTTGTTTGAATTTCGAAATGCTTGTCGATAACCTTCGGTGGAAATTTCATAAGCGGAAAGAATTGTCTGTTTGACCGTTTCGTAATCAGTGTTATTTTCCAGATTGTTACATACTTGTAACGCTTTTGTGGACAACTTTGGTTTAATTAACCATATCCAATCTGCTTGGGGAATTGCAAAATGTTTACTTCTTCAAATTCTCGAAAAAATAAGGTTGGATTCTCGTCTGAGAAAGAGGGAATAAGTTTGGTGTACTGCAAAAGATCTAACTTACTTGAATTTGAAACCACTTGTTGACTTGGGGTCAATAGTTCTAGCCGTTTTATTTCGAGTTCGTGTTGTCTTTGAAACTGTTTTTGTTCTTTATCATGCTGTCTTTGCTCTTTATCATGCTGTCTTTGCTCTTTATCATGCTGTCTTTGCTCTCTTTCACGCTACACTTCGAGTTCCTTAATTTGCAGCTCATGCTTCATCTTCCTTTCAAGTATCTGATACTCTAGAGGGTCTAATTGAATCTCTTTCGTAGGGAATTTGGCTGCAACTATTTGTTCTAAGCGTTCAAATTCTCCGTCTTCGTCTTCCGTTTTCTTTAACTGATCTATGTGACTCAATATTAGTTGAACTAATTCAGTTCTACTAATGTTCGCTGGATAAGTTAATTCCCATCTTGTTGCTATTTCTTTCAGACATTCTTTATTTGGGTTCTGAATTATCAGTTCTTCCACCGAGGGGTTCTCAACAAAGTTTTCGATATTCAGTTCTGACATCGCGAAATTTTTACTCGCTAACAGTTGCTACTCAGCAAGGTAGAACGCTTGGTTCGCTTACGTGGTATACCGGACAAGAGATACAAGTAGAATTATAATACTCGACTCCCACGAATATTATAAATCTTTGGGACAGAATACATTAACCAAAACTACATGCCGTAAGTAGGATAGAATTAACGTTCCCACACGTATCCTAAACGGATCCTACTTCAGTACTCTTACGAAATTTACAGCTGCAAGAGTTTAACGTGGTCATGTGCAATGGCGTATTTACGATTAACTGAATTACTGTACTGGGGTACTGAGTTGCAAGTTTACCGGACAGATGGACAATTTCGATGGTTGTGGGAATGCAAGTGTAACTTATGTACGTTTCGCTCGTATATCTCACACCTTCTTAGTTTTTGTTCGGGTAAGAGGATTCCGACGGGCCCCCATTATATGTTATGCCTTCCGCAAGGATATAAGGAAATATGTCTAGGAGGGGTTCGTACTTAGTGGCCTTGATGTGGGTAAGGCAAATCCAAACGGAAGTTAACATAAATAACTAATTTAATGTATAACAAAAAGCCAACAAAACAAATATAAGAACTTTACAACAACAAAATTAATCAATTGACAACTAATTCCTCCACCGAAAACCAAGTCATGAGAATATAGATTACGTGGTGACGCCACGGTACTAGAGCAAAAGTATACAAGCAGTTTTTACCGTACATACGTAATTACCTAACAAGTACAGGATAACACAGATACAGATATTTTTAGATACATGGAGGATGGTGGGCTATCACAACGTATACAAGCAATTTACAGCACATACATAATTATCTTACAATTAAAGATTGACATACAGATACAGACATTTTATATATATGGATGATGGTGGGCATCACAATATATATATATATATATATATATATACATATATATATACATATATATATATACATATATATATACATATATATATACATATATATATATATATATACATATATATATATACATATATATATATATATATATATATATTGGCTGATCAACAATGGAAACTCGTCTGTTGTAGTTCAGTGTTTATTACACATAAATGCACAGAATTAGTCTATCAAAGCACCTATGGTCACTGACACACACACACACACCTCTCTAAGTCTCGCCCCTGAATGCCTTCTGATGCGCGTCAAGCGCGTCAGCCTAGTTATGGAATGACGTCCCGAGAGTTGCTTTCACTTAATTGTTAAAATTATTCCCTCACACACAGAAATTAACAGACACTCAATATAATACAATAATTTAATTTAATATTATCAATAATCTATTTTCCATTCTTTTAACTTTTGCATTTACAAAAAATAGAAACGATACTTAATTATGCAAACGAAAATGGCAATTATGCTTTCTTCGATAAACTTCCATACTTGTTACACGTACAAACTCACACATTCATCCAATTACGCATCACTTTTTTTCTTTCGTTTATACACAATGCTAACAGAATTTATGATGACTAGCATATACTACAAATGCTCGGCCAGGTATCTGTCGCTGACCCCAGTGATGTACAGTGGAATTTGACATCAAGATACATTTGGAAATTGAATTCGAAGATAAATGAGGTATGGTGAACTAGAATTAACATGCATACATAAGGAACGGTATATATATAAACATATTATGATATTAACATTTTGGAAAGGACTAAAGCGGAGAACACTTTGGCAGCTATATGGTTAGAATTTTCAAGAAGAATGACGGCTGCGAAGATTATAGGGGTGGGAGACAGGGGACATTGAATGGGGAAGGGAAGGAGGAAGTGTGTCTGTGGGAGTCGGAGGGTCATTGTCACTGTCTACACCTCGGGAGAAGAGTTTAAGGGTGTCCAGGTGCATGATGGATTCTGTGTCAGAATGTAAATGTTTTAGATTTACTTTGTAGGTTCGAATGCGAGGACACGGAAGGGACCAAGGAATTTTGGCGAAAGCTTGGAAGATGGAGAATGGTTCTGGGCATAGACGATGTCACCTATTGCAATGTTAGATTCTCTCGCATCTTTATTGTGAAAACGGGCCATCTCGTCTTTGGTGAGAGAAAGAAACTGAGTAATTATCTTGAAGAGAGAGATGAAATTTGCAAGTGAAACCTTTACATAATCATCAAGGTTGTGGAAGCGGAGGTGACCCTAAAGAAGATCTCGAATGCCGTCTTGTAGAGGCTGAGATTTCTTGGAGTTGCATATGCTAGTCTTTATAAATTCTGTTAGCATTTTGTATAAACGTAGGAAATAAAAGTGATGCGTAATTGGATGTGTGTGTGAGTTCGTACGTGTAACAAGTATGGAAGTTTCTCGAAGAAAGCATAATTCCCATTTCTGTTTGTATAATTAATTATCATTTCATTTTTTTTGTAAATACAGTGTCATTGGTGGCGTGGGTTCGTATCCCACCGCTGCCACCATTTGTTGGTTGATCAACAATGGAAACTCGTCTGATGTAGTTCACAGTGTTTATTGCACAGAAATGCACAGAATTAGCCTATCAAAGCACTAATGGTCACTGGCACACACACACACCTTTCTAGGTCTCGCCTCTGAATGCTTTCTGATGCGCGTCAGCCTAGTTATGGAATGACGTCCCGAGAGTTGCTTTCACTCAGTTGTTTCAATTATTCCCTCGCACACAGAAATTAACATACACTCAATATAATACAATAATTCAATTCAATATTATTAATAATCTATTTTCCATCCATTCATTCAACTTTTGTATTTACAAAAAAATAGAAATAATAATTAATTATGCAAACAGAAATGACAATTATGCTTTCTTCGAGAAACTTCCATGCTTGTTACACGTACAAACTCACACACACATCCAATTACGTATCACTTTTATTTCCTACGGTTATACAAAATGCTAACAGAATTTATAATGACTAGCATATACTGCATATATTTATATATGTATATATAATATATATACATATATATATGCATATTATATATATATATATATATGTATACATATATGTGTGTGTGTGTGTGTGTGTGTGTGTGTGTGTGTGTGTGTGTGTGTGTGTGTGTGTGTGTGTGTGTGTGTGTGTGTGTGTGTGTGTGTGTGTGTGTGTGTGTGTGCGTGCATGTGTATGTGTGTGTGCGTGTGCGTGTATGTGTGTGTGTGTGTGTGTGTGTGTGTGTGTGTGTGTGTGTGTGTGTGTGTGTGTGTGTGTGTGTGTGTGTGTGTGTGTGTGTGTGTGTGTGTGTGTGTGTGTGTGTGTGTGTGTGTGTGTGTGTGTGTGTGTGTGCGGTTGTGTATAATCATACACGTATATATGCATGTATGTATTCCAGTTTTACTTTGGAACTTGTTGCCTTTCCCAAAATGTGCCACTTTCCTCTAAGTTTCTGCGATCTGTACCTCAGTCTCCGACTTCCACCAACCTCCGTTACATTTGTAACTTTCTATCATTTCTTCGTCTCTTGCTCATCTGTGATGGTCAACCCACGCACGTTTATTTTTCTTGATGGTAGACGAGCCTCTACTCATAAATGAATGGTTACCACTTTTGTTTGTACTATCCCTCCGTTATGTTACCCTCCTCAAATATCTAGTGTAGCACATCTATAAATCCACACGGATTGATACGCTTGTTATTGCTAACAAGATCTACTTGTGTTTTGTTTCCACATCAACACTGGACTCTGTAGCGCGGGGGGCTACCGGTGTAAGAGTGTTGGTGAGTTGTTCTTTATCTAGATGGGTCCGAACTAGTTTTACATGTAACCCAAAACCGTATATATACATATACATATATATCTACATATACATATACATATACATACATATATATATACATATATATGTATATATACATATATATATATATATATATATATATATATATATATATATATATATATATATATATATATCGCGTGGACGAGCTCCCGTAATGCATGAATATCTATCATTGCACTGGATTAGGTTAGCCTTTGGTGACGCGGGGTCACGCAAACAGGTCAGGTGTGTGCTAAGATTGCAGCGCGTCCTTTCTGATGCATGAAACGTGATCAATACAATGTGCGCTCCAAGTAAGGTCACGTGGTATTTACAATTCTGCCCCTTTTCCTATGACGCTCATATCCTCGGGATTCCTCCGCACCCAGTATTACTTCATGCAATCTATCCTCTCTGTTCCCGGAAAAGAATACAAGACAGAGTGATAATGAGACAGAGAGACGAAGAATAAAAGAAAAAGAGAGATGATAAGACAGAGACAGAATAAATGTTAATGAAGAGAGAGACATTGAGGCAGGACGAATGAGAGTAGATAGATAAGTATATATATATATATATATATATATATGCATGAGAAATCACATAAACTCGTGATTCTAAATATGCGGAAAAACCACCAAGGAAAAAGAAAAACTGATGACCAAGCGCTTTCGTCTATTCAGACATCCTCAGGGTACATAGAAAAGAAAAAGTACACAAGAATATATACAAAGAGTATGAGGTCAGGGAAGGAACCAGGAGAGGTTGCGAGGATCTAATGTCAACCTGACCCGTTCGCGGCAGCGGACGTTTGGGCTACTACTTTTTTCACAATAAAATTGTCTAACTTATACATACCATGACTTAAATTTAAGTTATTGACAAATGTATCTTTGATCAGACTGGATTCTATTATATTTCTCGTCAAATATGACTTATCTTTAACAATTTCTTTAGCACCCTCCCAATTTATACAATGATTAAAATCCCTTAGGTGAATAAATAAGGCATTAGACATTTGCCCACTCTTGACGCTATACTGATGTTGTTTTAACCTTACTTTTAATTCTTTTCCAGTCTGACCAATATAGCATTTGTCGCAATTTTTACATGGAATTGAATATATACATCCTTCTTCCTTATATGGAGAGTTTTTAATTAAAAGACTTCTAACTGTATTGGAGTTCTTAAATGCTACTTGAATGTTGAAAGTCTTAAGAAGGTCATGACCACTTAATTAAAGAGTTTTCATCCACCTCACCTTCTTTGCCATACATGTATGGATTAATCAAAACTCATAAGCCTAATAACCCGGTGAGACCTATTACTTGTTCTATAGGATCTGCCAGTTATAAGTTATCAAAGTGGTTAGTGTCTATCTTAAGTCCTCTTGTAGGCTCCATCTCTAGTAGCCACATTAAGAACAATGTAGAGTTAGTTGATAAGCTTAACAACCTAAATTTAAATTACCATTTTAAGTTAATAAGTTATGATGTTACCTCGTTATTTACTCGTGTACCGGTTTTTGATTTATTGTTGTATCTTGAAGAAGAATTGAAGAAACATGAGTTGCCACTGCCTACCACCACTATCATTGAATTAATTAAATTATGCATTGTTGACTCATATTTTGTATTTGACGGTAATTTTTTCCAGCAAAAGTTTGGTATGGCTATGGGTAACCCACTTTCTCCAGTTCTAAGCAATCTTTACATGGAATTTTTTGAAACTAAATTATTACCTAAGATTCTCCCCCATTTTGTCCCATGGTACAGATACATTGATGATATCTTATGTATTTGGCCTGCAAATGATGATCCTACTTTGTTCTTAACTAAACTCAATGCCTTGGTCCCTTCCATTAAATTTACCATGGAAATAGAAGAAAATGATCATTTACCTTTCCTTGATGTTATGATTTACAGAAAGGAAAGGTCCTTCAAATTTGATGTCTATAGAAAACCCACCAATGTTCTTTCATACGTACATTTTTATTCGTCTCATCATTGCAGGACAAAGATGTCAGTGTTGTCATCAATGTTTCTGAGAGCCCATAGAATTTGCAGTCCGGAGTTTTTGGATGATGAACTCTTAAGAATATCTAACATAGCTTCAAAATTAAAATATCCTAAGCACCTCGTGGAGATTTCTTATAAATCGGCTAAGAAATCTTTCTACGAGGAAAAAGCTAGTAAAACTTTTAATGTAAAGAACCTACTTGTACTGCCTTTCAACGAGAATTTCGTCAAACTACCACATATTCTTAAGACTTTCAACATTCAAGTAGCATTTAAGAACTCCAATACAGTTAGAAGTCTTTTAATTAAAAACTCTCCATATAAGGAAGAAGGATGTATATATTCAATTCCATGTAAAAATTGCGACAAATGCTATATTGGTCAGACTGGAAAAGAATTAAAAGTAAGGTTAAAACAACATCAGTATAGCGTCAAGAGTGGGCAAATGTCTAATGCCTTATTTATTCACCTAAGGGATTTTAATCATTGTATAAATTGGGAGGGTGCTAAAGAAATTGTTAAAGATAAGTCATATTTGACGAGAAATATAATAGAATCCAGTCTGATCAAAGATACATTTGTCAATAACTTAAATTTAAGTCATGGTATGTATAAGTTAGACAATTTTATTGTGAAAAAAGTAGTAGCCCAAACGTCCGCTGCCGCGAACGGGTCAGGTTGACATTAGATCCTCGCAACCTCTCCTGGTTCCTTCCCTGACCTCATACTCTTTGTATATATTCTTGTGTACTTTTTCTTTTCTATGTACCCTGAGGATGTCTGAATAGACGAAAGCGCTTGGTCATCAGTTTTTCTTTTTCCTTGGTGGTTTTTCCGCATATATATATATATATATATATGTATGTATATACAAGCCGCGGGCTTCGCCGGGGGCTTGGCTGCGCAAACAGCGGCCTACGGCCGCAGCTTTCCGCGCTCTAATTCCTCGTTTTCCCCTTCGGCCTCGGCCTCGGGGCGGAACCCCAACACGGGATCCCCAGCACGAAGAAGAACGCGAAGAAGAACGCGAAGAAGAACGCGAGGAAGAAGATACGCGAAGAAGAACGCGAAGAAGAACGCGAAGAAGAACACGAAGTAGAATGCAAAGAGGAACACGAGGAAGAACGCGAGGAAGAAGAACGCGAAGAAGAACGCGAAGAACGCGAAGAAGAACGCAAAGAAGAATGCGAAGAAGAACGCGAAGAAGAACGCGAAAAAAACGCGAAGAAGAACGCGAAGAAAAACGCGAAGAAGAACGCGAGGAAGAAGAAGAAGAAGAAGAAGAAGAAGAAGAAGAAGAAGAAGATGAAGAAGAAGAAGAAGATGAAGAAGAAGAAGAAGAAGAAGAAGAAGATAAAGAAGAAGATGAAGAAGAAGAAGAAGAAGAAGAAGAAGAAGAAGAAGAAGAAGAAGAAGAAGAAGAAGAAGATGAAGAAGAAGAGGAACGCGAAGAAGAAGAAGAAGAAGTGGAAGAAGAAGAAGAAGAAGAAGAAGAAGAAGAAGAAGAAGAAGAAGAAGAATACCACCTGACCCCGACTTACCCAAGCGCTTTTTCAAGAATATTTTTAGGACAAAGTGTCACCGTAATACCACCTGTCCCCGCCTTCCACAGCGTTTTTTAGAAGAATTTTTTTATTCAGACTTAGATATATATATATAAATATATATATATATATATATATATATATATATATATATCAACCACAATGCACTTTAATTCTAATCATCAACATCGGGAGATCCGAGGAGGCCAGCATACCCGTACCCCGTTTCAATTTCTGCATGTTGGCCTTCACGGGTCCCCCGATATCGATGGCTTAGAATCAAAGTGCATTGTGTTTGATAAAAATGTATCTCTATTCACTGGTACTCATTCAGTGTTGCGCGCACACACACACACACACACACACAGAGGGAGAGAGAGAGAGGGGGGGGGACTCTAGTGAATTTCCACTCACAAGATCGTCATTACATTAATTTTCCCAATTTTAGATTTTCCTTCAATCTCAGCACACTTGGAACAATTTGAATACTATTTTCATTTAACATTTTTGAAACGGACATAATCAAGCGATTATCTTTTCTCCTACATTTCTCTAGGGTGTATATCACACAAAATGAATAACCGATTGAAAAAATTACAGAAATGAGAAAATATAACCACCCTGCCACTTCATTATACTGCTGACATTTTCAGCTTCGGAGAGTTTTCATCTTTCATATTAAATCCAGCGCGGAAGATGTCTAGTGCAGTCAGCTATTACTAAGCCTTGTACACAAAAGGTTTATGATCCCCTCAGGCATAATGCTCGTATCTATAATTTCCTCAAGTCTCAAAGCAAACACACGCTCACGCACGCACGTACACACACACACACACACACACACATATGCACACATACACATACACAAACACACACACACACACACACACACACATGCACACAAACAAATGTTAACACCCGCACACATTCAGAACATACACACACATACAAACATATACACGCACACACATATGCATAAATACTCGAAAACACACATACAAAGGATTACAAATGATAACAAACAAATAAACAACGACGGTCCGGATTCGAATCCCGCCCAGGGCTGAAATAATTTCAGTATCGCTGCGCTGCGGCTCGTTACTCCAACTCTCGTGGGCGGGGAGTTGGGTGGGTTTGCGCGTGTAAATTCACAGTATTACCCATAGATCGGTCATATATGAGCTCTGAGCTCTCTTGCGGGAAGGAAATAGCTGCCTATCACGAGTGCAACACGTGATCCAAGACCATAGTGAATCACACACACACACACATACACACAAACACACACACACACATACACACATACATACGCATACGCACACACACAAATATTCACATGCTCACACATTCACGCAGATACATATATATACAAACACATACACGTACACACATTCAGAAAATTTGTAGTAATATATGTGCTCCCAAAAACACAGTCTTGGAGCGAGAGTGATCATTCCAAAATGTTGGAAGACACAAAACATCCATTGAATGAATTTCTGAAAGGAGGAAATATAGTAATTATGGGTGACTATAACTCAAAAGAAATATGTTGGGAAGAGATGACAGTGAAAGGTAGAGAAGACCTCTGGGGAAATACACTACTGAATATGACCATTGAATACACAATGACTCAATGGGTAAAGGAAAATACCATATATAGAAACAATGAAGATCCGTCGAGACTAGACTTAATATTTACGTCAAAGCCTGAAATTGTGAATAAAATGGAATACAAGACACTAATTGGGAAGAATGACCACATTTGCGGACGACACTAAAATAGGACGCCTAATTAGGTCAGGAGAAGACGCCCAGATTCTGCAGGATGATCTTAATAAACTGTTAACATGGTCGGTGAAATGGCAAATGAACTTCAATATCTCTAAGTGTAGCGTGTTAAACGTAGGGCTACACAACCCCGAAAATAGATACAACTTAGATGACACGTTTTTAGAAAAATCTGAGTGCGAGAGGGACTTGGGAGTTCTGGTGAGTCCGGACCTTAAAACCAGGAAGCAGTGCATTAGCGCCAGAAATAAAGCAAACAGAACATTAGGCTTCATTGCTAGGACGGTAACAAATAGAAGTGCAGAGGTAATTATTAAACTCTATCTAGCGATAGTTAGACCCATCCTTGACTATGCGGTACAGTTTTGGTCTCCGTCCTACAAAATGGACATAAATTCACTAGAATCAGTACAGAGAAGAATGACCAAAATGATACAAGGACTCGGAAATTTGCCTTACGAAGAGAGGCTTAGGCACCTAAACTTACACTCTCTGGAAAGACGCAGAGTGCGGGGTGATCTAATAGAAGTGTTCAAGTGGATCAAAGGCTATAACAAGGGTGATGCAAACAAGGTCATCATAATAAAACAACAGGGAAGATTTAAGAAGGAAATAGGCAAGAATTGGTTTACAAATAGGGTGGTCGATGAATGGAATAAACTTAGTAACCACGTAGTAAGCGCTGAAACTATCAGTTGTTTTAAAAAACGATTAGACAACTTTATGGATGGGGACGACAGGTGGTGATGGATACGGAGCTGCCCAGTGTAGGCCTTATGGTCTTTTGCAGTCTCCTTTATTTCTTATGTTCTTATGTTCTTATATTAATAGAGTTCCAACTAGAAGAAGAAATTGAATTGGGAAGAAATGAGAAACACAGAAAAGGAAGACTAATGTGCATCAAAACGGATTTTGAGAAACTTAGAAAGTTCTTTCAAGAAAGAAATTGGGAAAAAAAAATTATGAAATTATGAAGAAACAAAGATGGAAGAGAATTGGAATATATTAATAGAAAATTATAAAGAAGAAATAGATAAATATGTACCAGAGCAAAAGCAGGAAAGGGTGTACATTAAGTGCTGGTACAACAAAAAATGTAGTGAGACTAAAGACAGAGCCTGGAAAAGATGGGGGAAAAAACCGGGGAAGTGGCAAATATATATCAAACTAAGAAATGAATATGTAAAAATACGCAGGGAAGAAAAAACTATGAAAAAGTCATAATAGACAAATGTAAGGACCAACCTAAACTATTATACAGGTATGTAAATGTTAAATTAAAAAATAACCAAGAAATAGTGAAACTACGTCAAGGGAATGGCAAATATATAAAAGATGTAGAAATGGCTTAAATTATGAATAAATGTTTTAAATCTGTATTTACATTTGAAAATACACAAAATTGGGATGAAGGACAGAAAGATTCCCCCAATGAAAGAAATAAATGTGACACAGAAAGAAATAAGGGACCAAATAATAAACCTTGATGTCAGAAAATCACACGGTCCGGATGGAATTGCAAATTGGATACTAAAAGAATGTATAGATGAACTAACGGACAAAATATATAAGAAAATTTATTACTCACTCAAAGAAGATAAGGTACCACAAGATTGGAAAAATACAAATATCGTATCATTGTATAAAGGGGGAGATAAGGAAGACCCAACAAACTATAGACCGGTCTCCCTTACAAACACAATAGCAAAAATATGTGAAAAAGCTCTCAAAAATTAGATGGATTAAACATCTGGTAGAAAATAATAGACTTAATCCAAAACAATTTGGCTTTAGACACGAAAGATCATATACTACTAACCTGATTTGTTTTTACTCGAGGCTAATAGAAATAATGCAAGGAAGGGATGGATGGGCTGACTGTGCTTTCCTAGATCTACAAAAAGCATTTGATAAAGTACCACATAAAAAGCTACTAAGAAAACTCGAAATAATAGTTGTACAAGGAAAGTTATTGAAATGGATGGAAGATTTCTTGAACAGGAGAAAAATGAGGGTGGTACTTATAGACAAAATCTCAACCTGGGAGGAAATGATAAGTGGAGTCCCACAAGGTTCTGTATTAGCCCCGATAATGTTTCCCATATATAGAAATGACATGGATGAAGGTGTAGAATGTTGTATGAACTTCTTTGCAGGTGACGCAAAACTACTAAAGAAAGTAAGTACAGAGGAAGACTGTGCATCACTACAGAAAGAACTGGATAAAGTCTGGGAATGGAGCCAAAAGTGAGAAATGAACTTCAACATCAAGAAATGTAGTATAATGGAGTTTGGAAAAAGTAAAAATAGAATATCAGGTCAATATAAAATTGGTACAAAGGAAGTAAAAAAGTTAGCTCGGAAAAGGACCTAGGAGTAGTTAATAACAAAGACATGCCACCAGACAAGCATATTAAAAAATTAGTCGGAGAAACCTACAATTTACTAAGATCAATAAAGGTGGATGAGGTAATAGTAAAGAAAATATTAGTTACACTGATAAGACCAAGATTGGAGTACGCTGCGACACTATGGACACCCAGTGCAAAAAAAAATATATAAAGAAATTAGAAAGAATCCAAAGGTCAACGACAAAAATGGCACCAACACTTTCAGAATTGACATACGAACAAAGATTGTCCAAATTGGAACTACCACCCCTGGAACAAAGAAGAGAAAGGGGAGATCTACTGGCCATTTACAGAACCATTAAAGGGATGGAAGTTCTTGACAGAGAAGATTTATTAAAGTGGGATAAAAGAAAAACAAAAGGACATGAAAAATAAAATAAAAAAGATCGTTGTAGAAGAGATCTGAAGATGAATAGTTCCCCACACAGAGTGATAGATCTATGGAACAAGTTGGACGGGGCAACAGTGTGTGCAAAAGCTATACAAGAATTTAAGAACAAACTAGATGCTGAAGGATACAAAGACGGGTCACTACGAGCATAGCTCCCTTCCCGTATAATACAACTAGGTAAATACACATATACACACACATACACGTACACACACACACACACAAACAGAAAAATACACTAAGATAAATCGAATAATCGTATATTTCGGTCCGTTTTCTGAGACCCTTTCTCTATGCGTGGATTACTTTTATAATGCCCACTAAATATGAATACATCTTACGAAAGATATGCATAATGTACGACAAATACGAGATGAAGAACATTTATAATAAACAGTCTACGGTTTATGTGTATACATTGTGACGAATGTGGATAGGAGGAACGGGAACACGGGCTGAGGGAAATACTTTTATTCCTGACTAGTTTCGCGAAACTAGTCAGGAATAAAAGTATTTCCCTCAGCCCGTGTTCCCTTACCTCCTATCCACAGTCTACGGTTTGTTTACTCCCACAATGCTGACAAGCGCGAACATTGAAGTCACAGAGAGCATCTGGGGTTCCAGACCGGAATATTGCAAAAATACAATCTCACCCTTCTCACCCATCTCCCGGTAGGCCGTTAGGCCACAGCACAAAATATTATATTTATATTATTTTATTTTCATTTTCGATGTAGGGAAAATATTGCATTATTGCATAATTATATTAGTTTCTTCTTATTTTCAGTGGAGGGAAAATGACCAGTTGTTGCTGGGAAAGCGACCGGAGGGAAAAAGGCTGTGGGAATTTGCCTGGAGGAAAAATGAATGACAACGGCCACACAGCAGCAAGGTTGAGGGTGAGGATAACAGCCCCGCAAACCTAGGAAAAAAGAAATAGATAATAAGAAAAAATATATATATACATATATGTGTGTGTGTGTGTGTGTGTGTGTGTGTGTGTGTGTGTGTGTGTGTGTGTGTGTGTGTGTGTGTGTGTGTGTGTGTGTGTGTGTGTGTGTGTGTGTGTGTGTGTGTGTGTGTGTGTGTGTGTGTGTGTGTGCAACACTGAATGGGTCCCAGTGAACAGATTTATATTTATCAACCACAATTCACTTTAATTCTAAGCCATCAACATCGAGAAACTCGAGGAGGCCAACATGCAGGAACTGAAAAGTGGTACAGCCAAGGACTCAAACCTGCGCTAGCACGTGACAAGTGATAGTGACTTAACCGATTGCGCCATCAAGAGAGATAATATAATAAATTAACCGATAAATGAGTAATGAATAAATAAATGAATAAAATTATAAATAATTAGAATAAAGAAGAAAAAAGAGCACCAAGAGTAGACCAGTTCTCTCTACTGGGAAGCTCTAAAATTCGGAAGTCTCCAATATTCGGGACGAAACTTTCGAATATATAAAAGAATATCAGAAAGTGTTTCCTTTGGTTGAATTTTTTTTTCTTTCAGTTTAAGAAATAAACTACAGCCCTTACGCTCCAAGGAGTCCGTTGAGGGTGGGGCATACGTCGTGATTTACCACGAGCCATTCTGTTAAATGAACCATAGTACATGACTCCCAACTTATTTTTCATCTGTGTGCTATTTTTTTTTTTTTTTTTTTTTTTTTTTTTGTAGTAAAGGATTACAGAGGATTACAAAGATGGAGCATGCCGACAGGAGACCTTTTGTTCCATAACTAGGTCGGATGCGAAAAAATATATAATAATGATAAAAAACAAAAAAGCTGAAATAAAATAAAAATTATAATAATGTAAATAATAATAGATAAGATGAATAAATGCATAGGTATAGTTAAATGATAAACAAACAGGTAAATAGTCAATAAAAACAAATTGATTGATAGATAATAACAAATGAAAACCAAGCAAATAATAAATAAACAGACAAATAATAACAAACAAATAAACAAATAATATAAAATAGATGGCAGTCATTACAGCATCTTGCTTAGATGTTTATCTAAACGATTTTTAAAGCTTCGAACTGAACTACATTGCACTGCCTATGCAGGAAGTTTATTCCCTTCATTAGCTACACGGTTGGCGAAGTTGTTTCGACCCACTTCCAAATTAAATATATTTCCTGACAGTTTGAGACCATTATTTCTCATCGGATTCTCATTCAGTGTAAAAATTTGTCACTTTTGATGTTGTCAATCCCCTTTAGAATCTTAAATACTTGTATCAAGGAACCTGATTTGTACAATGAGTATCCCTTTTTTAGGATAATAACAACGATTTGAATTAATTCTATGACACATGGCAGAGCTTTTTCCCCATGTTGCCACGCTGAGGTGTCACTGGGTTACTGACTCACTTCCTGATCCAATAATTGGTGGTCAATTTGGAAGCATCGCACTCAGGTTAATTTCCACTTCATCCCCACCCTAAACGGACCCCTTGGAGCGCAAGAACTATAATTTCAGACTCTCGATAGAGAGGACTATCTGCAGTGGACATACTCAACATCTGAAATTATCTTGTTGACATTTCAACTTCCTGAAAGTACCACGAAAATACGTCAGGCAGCTGGTATGGGAAAATGTTAAGGTTGACCTGATCGTCATTAATTCATTGAAATAGTTGAAAAAAAAATTATGACAGACCGCTTCCGGGATATTAATTGATTTCTTAGTTTGGTTTCCTAAATGCTCCATTAGCCATGGGGGACCGTTGAACCCTTTCTGCTACATTTATCAATTTTTCTATCAATTTATCTATTTATCTATTTATTTATTCATTTGTTTATTTACATCTATATTTATCTATTCATTTATTTGTTTAATCATTTCTTATTCATTTGTTTCTTTATTCATCTTTTATTCATTCGTTTATTCATTTCTTTATCTATTTACTTATCTACTTATTCGATTACATATTTCTACTTATATATCTATCAATTTATCTATTTATTCATCTATTTATATATCTATCTATTCATTAATTTATTAATCTATTTTTTCTTTATATATGTCTTCATTTGAAAAGTGGCTGCCACAGTGGTTTCGTTATGGTTTATATTAGACGATACTCTTGTGTTTACGACTAAATTTTCTCTTGAACGCAGTGGTACGCTTTGCAGGTTACATTCTCGCTAGCGCTAAAATAGATAAATAGTTATATAGATGAAGAATAGATAAATAAATGAATGAATGAATAGATAAATAGATGAATAAGTAAACAAATTGATAAGTGAGAAAATAGATAAATAATTCAGCCAGATAAAAAAAAAATAACAAGATTCGAAATGTATTGCAACAGGTCCCTTCCCTCTTTATTTTGGTGACGTCATTTTTTTTTTTTTTTTTTTTTTTTTTTTTTTTTCGCTGAGGTTGTCCATATGGCGCTTTGACAGTATGTTATAGTAGATTAGTTTATGTTAGGTTGGGTAAGTTCGGCTATGTTAGGTTAGGACAAGTAAGGGAAGATCAGGCCAGATTAGGTTAGGTCGGAGCATTGGTTCCGAAGAGGGGGAAATGACCAAATGTGGAGGAATGAGACCCGTTGTGAAATAACTCCACCTGCCCTGAACTGAAGACTTCATTGCGAATCGGCAGGGGGCCATAATTTATGTGACACCTGCTTGTCCACCCGCGGGAGGCAGCGAGGTGGAGCCACGGCTCCGAGGGACGTAATGACAAAGAACACTGAAGGAGTTATCACACTGTGCTAATTCTTCTCCCGCATCCTACCTCCAACTCCCATTTGAATAACTAGAATATGACTTCGCTTACAGAAACCTAGACATTTCAACAGTATGTCTAACATTTGTTTGCAAAATTCATCATTCAGCTTTGCTCTATACGAAGAAAAGATCATTGGTTTGAAAGATAGAATATTGTAACCGAAGTCGTTTTTACTCAAACGAGCTCTCAAAAGTCGGCGCTGGTGAAGCCCAGTGTGATAACAGCTTTACACATTCAACCCTATCTTACGAGTCGACTAGTTGTCGAGTACTACTGGCCTACACGACCACCTACCAGGACAGTATCGCTGACGGCGTAATGATATAATTGAAGAATCATATAGGGGAACACAAAAATAGTCAGTACACAGTGCCAGTGATGTTGAAGTGCTGACTGTGTTTGAGGTAAATACCGAGCAAATGTATTTGTTTAATTTGTTGATTTCTTTCAATGCAAGATTTCTTTTAAGTGCACATCGTGATCAAGCGTTCTCATTTACTCAAATATTAAACGGTAACCCTCTCGACCCGATGATAATGATATATATTTAGTTTTTCATTAAATTATATATCTATTCATATGTATATGTGTATGTATGTATGTATATATGTATGCATGTTTTACCTTACCGTCGTGCCATATCCTCTTGGACTTCGGCAACCATGGAGCGCCACCGTTCACGGTCCCTAGTTACTTGTAACATCTGTGCTGGTTTGAGTTGTTTTCCCGTCGCCCTCATCAGCCCGTCCATATACTTCTCGCTCTGCTTTCCTCTTGCTCTCCTTCCCTCCACCATTCCCGTCATCACCACCTCTTCCAACCCTTCCCTCCTCATTATATGTCCTAAGAATCGCAACTGTCTTTTCCTTATTGTTGTCATCAATTCCCTATCTGTCTCCATTTCTCTCAATACTTCTTCATTTGTTTTCTTCGCTGTCCATGGTACTCTTAATACTCGTCTCCATATCCACATTTCTGCTGCTTCTAAGTTTTCCTGCAATTTTTTGCTGATTGTCCACGCTTCTGAACCATATAATAGTGTTGACCATATAAATGTTTTAACTGTTCTTGTTTGTTAAAACCCCTTTCATTTTCTGAAACGTGCTTTTAGCTATCGCTATCCTTGATTTTATTTCTTTTTCACATTTACAATCTTCTGTCAATACGCTTCCCAGGTATGAAAATTTGGTTACTTGTTCTATTCTTCTCCCTACTATTTGTACTTGCACTCTTGGTGGATCTGTTTCACTGGCCACTAGTATTTTAGTTTTCTCCATATTTACATTTAAACATTTCTCCTCAGTAGCTCTTACGGTTACATTCAATAGATGTTGCAGTTTTTCTTCTGAGTCAGCCACCAATACCGTGTCATCAGCATATCTGATATGATTTATATTAAATCCTCCAATTTTAATCCCTTCCATTCCCTCTAATTCCCTAAGGATCATCTCCCCATATAAATTAAATAAATCTGGAGACATAACACAGCCTTGACGCACTCCTCTCTTTATAGCTTGAAATTCTGTTCTTCCTCCCCGTACCCTCACTGCTACTCTTTGTTTCCAATACAAATTTCTGATGATACTCATGTCTTTGCTATTGATATCCACTCTTTCCAAAATATTTATCAAATCATCATGTCTTACCCTATCAAACGCCTTCTCGTAGTCAACAAAGCAAAGATATACATGTTGTTGTTTTTCTATCATCCTCTCCATAATCGCATGTATGTATGTATGTATGTATGTATGTATATATGTATGTATGTATATATGCATGCATGTATGTATATATATATGTATATATATTTTTTTCAACCACATTAACTTTTTTTATTTTTAATTCCATGTCATCATGAACGAGACTGACAATGCGCTCGTCGGAGACATATACGGAAACTGATACGAAGCGAAGCCAAGGGCTCAAACCTCAGCTACAGACGTATCAAAGTAACAGTGACTAACCACTGCGCCATCAAGAGAGATATAAGTTGAGTACAATTTCTTATATTTGTATGTTCGAGCCACATACATATACACGAATTTTGTGCTCAACCCACCCCTGCTATGATGGTGTAATGGTAGTGTGTGCGCGTGGGCAAGTGTTATTCACACACACTGAATGGTCCCCAGTGCAGATCTTAATATTTTTTCAACCACATTAACTTTTTTTAATTTTAATTCCATGTCATCATGAACGAGACTGACAATGCGCTCGTCGGAGACATATACGGAAACTGATACGAAGCGAAGCCAAGGGCTCAAACCTCAGCTACAGACGTATCAAAGTAACAGTGACTAACCACTGCGCCATCAAGAGAGATATAAGTTGAGTACAATTTCTTATATTTGTATGTTCGAGCCACATACATATACACGAATTTTGTGCTCAACCCACCCCTGCTATGATGGTGCAATGGTAGTGTGTGCGCCTGGGCAAGTGTTATTTACACACACTGAATGGTCCCCAGTGATCTTAATCTTTTTTCAATCACATTAACTTTTTTTTACTTTTAATTCCATGTCATCACGAACGAGACTGACAATGCGCTCGTCGGAGACATATACGGAAACTGATACGAAGCGAAGCTAAGGGCTCGAACCTAAGCTACAGACGTATCAAAGTAACAGTGACTAACCACTGCGCCATCTCTCTTGATGGCGCAATGGTTAGTCACTGTTACTTTGATACGTCTGTAGCTTAGGTTCGAGCCCTTGGCTTCGCTTCGATTAAGATCTGCACTGGGGACCATTCAGTGTGTGTGAATAACACTTGCCCACGCGCACACACTACCATTGCACCATCATAGCAGGGGTGGGTTGAGCACAAAATTCGTGTATATGTATGTGGCTCGAACATACAAATATAAGAAATTGTACTCAACTTATATCTCTCTTGATGGCGCAGTGGTTAGTCACTGTTACTTTGATACGTCTGTAGCTGAGGTTCGAGCCCTTGGCTTCGCTTCGTATCAGTTTCCGTATATGTCTCCGACGAGCGCATTGTCAGTCTCGTTCGTGATGACATGGAATTAAAAGTAAAAAAAAGTTAATGTGGTTGAAAAAATATTAAGATCTGCACTGGGGACCATTCAGTGTGTGTGTAAGTATATATATATATATATATATATATATATATATATACAATATATATATACTAGATATATATATGATACATATATATATATATATACAATATATATATACTAGATATATATATGATACATATATATATATTATATATACATATACATATATATATACATATACATATACATATACATATACATATACATATACATATACATATACATATACATATACATATACATATACATATACATATACTGTTGTTGGTACATTGTGACAAGTTGATGAAGGTGGAAAAAGAAGTCACGGGTCTAGTTCCGAGTTACTGAGTTTATTCCTGACCGGTTTCGCTCTATGCTTCTTCAGTAACTCGGAACTAGACCCGTGACTTCTTTTTCCACCTTCATATACATATACATATACATATACATATGCTAGCCAAATTCCCCACGCGTTGCTGCAGGCAAATGATGATCATTTTAATTTTGATAGAATTTGTGGAGAAATGTTACACAAATTCCCCACGCGTTTCTGCAGGCAAATGATGATCATTTTAATTTTGATGGAATTTGTGGAGAAAGGTAACACAAATAAAATGTTAAGAAAGTAAGAAAAAAAAAATTGTGGAGGGAGACGCCCTTTTGAAATAGAATATATTCGGCCGTAAGAGAATAATTTAACCAACTTTTTATTCTCTTTGAACTTGTGTTTTTTTTTTTTTTTTTTTTAAGGCTATCGACCCATAAGGGTTCAGTCTCTATGTTTTGTGTGTTTGATATCTGAACTCGCGTATATCACCGCCCGCGAAAAAGTAAAATACAAATAACCAATATTTAAACATTTGGTAAAAATTATACAGTCATTTTACATTTACATGCTTTCTCCTTACAAAGGATATCATATTTTGTGGCAACATTAATTTCACAAATATAAATAATATCTATGAACACATACAATGGTTTGTTTAATCATAGTAATTTTTGTCACAAAATGTCAATCGTGGCTTCTTACCCCACCATACCCCTTTAACCTTTAACCCTAGCTAAAATAATATTTTTTGAAATGAAATATAGTTATCCAAGTACCTGGAGTGACAGGGTATCAGAATATATATGGTTATGGGGGTCTATCTCCAAAACCCTAGGAGGAGCTCGTGAACAAACAAACAAACAGACACACACAGAGAAGCTACTACTTTATTATAGT
The DNA here is from genome assembly GCF_046742065.1 of Oratosquilla oratoria. Classification (NCBI taxonomy): domain Eukaryota; kingdom Metazoa; phylum Arthropoda; class Malacostraca; order Stomatopoda; family Squillidae; genus Oratosquilla; species Oratosquilla oratoria. The sequence goes on from NC_134783.1 coordinate 6,710,107, forward strand.
AGATAGATATATATATATATATATATAATATATATATATATATATATATATATTTATATGTATATATATATATTCATATATATACATATGTATATATATATATGTATTATATATATATATATATATATATATATATATATGTACAACACTGAATGGGTCCCAGTGACTAGAGATACATTTTTATCAACCACAATGCACTTTAATTCTAAGCCATCAGACCAATACACCATCTTGATGTTGTATTAGTCTAAGTCACCACGGCACTGGTCACGTGCTTGCCGCCGTTGGTTCGAGTCCTCGGGCGTACCACGTTTCAATGGTTGCATGTACCTCCACGATTCTTCCGATGTTGATGGCTTAGAATTAAAGTGCATTGTGGTTGATAATATATGTGTGTGTGTGTTTGTGTGTGTGTGTGTGTGTGTGTGTGTGTGTGTGTGTGTGTGTGTGTGTGTGTGTGTGTGTGTGTGTGTGTGTGTGTGTGTGTGTGTGTGTGTGTGTGTGTGTGTGTGTGTGTGTGTGTGTGTGTGTGTGTGTGTGTGTGTGTGTGTGTGTGTGTGTGTGTGTGTGTGGAATTTGTGGAGAAAGGTAACAAATAAAATGTTAAGAAAGTAGGAAGCCCCTTTGCTTCCGATCATTCAATTTAGTCAAGTTCCATTGCTCTGTATAAGAGAGGGGAATTAAACGGAACTTAATGTTTTTCTTTTTTTTCCGAATATACACACTTGGTTCTCTGAGTTACACCAAGGTACTCCCGTCAAGAATCCTCAATTTGTTTACCAGGTCAGTTCTGCAATGACGTCATGATTTCTTTAGTCCAATGATCTTTACTTTTATATTTAAGATCCTTCCCTGAGGGCGCGATTTTACTCTCGTGAACCAATTGAATTTTCTCCTCCTCCACCCTTTCTCCAATCAGAAAGGCTGTTACAAACCCCGTATGCAATACTACTCAAGCAATCTCGAAATCAATGCACACCTGACTTGGTTTACATATTGTTACATCAGCATAAAGATTAACATTATACAGCAATAAATTTGGGTCCCCGGCATCTGTTTGTAAACATTTAAGCAGGGAGCCTACGAACTGTTTTTTATCAAACACCCAACTTATAAAAATTAAATTCTCGCCACCTACCCCTCTATCTACTTCACTTGTCTACCTATATCTACGAACCTCATCTACGAGCCTCTTACAGGGCTCGGCAGCTACCCCTTGATTGTCCCGACCAAAAATTTTCTACTACCCTCTTACAGTGCTCGCTGGAAATACACACTTGAAAAATATCCTATACAAGAAGCTAGCTATGAAGACTATTTCTGCATAAACTGGCTAAACAAGGTTAAAGGTATTATCCTTCAATATATGTTGTCATCAAATCATATGCCACGTATAACAAAGAAATAAGTAACCCCTCCAAATATACTGACCTTTAGAAAATACAAAATAAAACAATTATACTACAGATATAAATTGGATGTCATAAACTGATTGCAAAAATCACTACTACCAAGGTCATAATTTACCCAATAACAAAAGCAGGAAAATTGTCAAATAGAATTCAATGTCTTTCTCCTTCTGATTGTAAAATTTTATTGAGAACAGCAACTAGTAAAATAACACATTATTAGAATAGTTTTTTGTGTTAGATCTCAATGGAGGGTTTTTCACATTTTCAAAGATGGTGAGTTATGTAGTATAGCATGTTACAAGTTATACATAGTATTAAAGATGTTAGTAATAGTGGAGTGTCTCCGCATAATTTCATATTTGTTTCACACACACTTATTTCACTTTATGTCTAGGACACATACTAGTAAAGACATAAGGTTTTTCAATGCATCACAAAAGAAAATATTGTTCAATACTTGTTGATGTTGTTCTTATATAGTGGCAAGACTCCAAGTCTTTATGACTGACAAAGGCTCCAGGTAGCACATCTGTCTGACACAACAAAGGTCTCAGTAGTTTAGGTCTCCCATCTCAGGCATGCAAATGATGCTATAAACATACTCCCTGGACTTAGGGTTTTTTAAAACTAATACATTGTGTTATACAATCTCTAGTGTCACATTTATCATCATCATCAAATTCTATCCTAGTCTTTTTTATATCCTCCACATGTCTAATTGACACTTCCCTAGTTTCTAAGTGTAAGATCTTGTATTTATTTCCACCTGCAAAATCAATTATCCTATATGGACCTGAGTACCTCGGTGAAAGTTTATTATGGGTTGTATGTAATTTGACCATGACTAAATCTCCTATTTGTAATTCTATTTTATGTGCTATTTTGTGTTGTTGCTTTTTCATCTCTTGTGTATACTCTTTCATGTGTTCCCTAACTCTTTGATGTATAGCTTTAAAATGTATGTATCCTATTTGTATCTATATGAAACACGGGGTTTTGCTCTGCAATCAAGATTTCATATGGAGAATTTTGTATTCCCCAAAAATAATAAAATGAGGTGTTTCTCCCGTACCTGTGTTAATTTGGTTGCTTAGGGTACACTTAACACAAAGAATCCAACTATCCCAAGTTATACTATGTGGGCTTATCAAGCCTCTAAGACATGCAATAGTTTTCTTATTTAACCTTTCTACATCTCCATTGTTCTGAGGATGATTTACTAGTATATTGACTTTATGAATCTTAAATAACCTACATAATTCTTCTAAGATTTTGTCATTAAATTCAGTTCCGTTGTCTGAAACTAAGATCTTATGTGTAATGAAATTACAGATTATCTGATCATAGATTACTGAAGCAATTGTTTCAGCTCTTTTATTTGGAATGGGTTGCCAAATACAAAATCTTGAAAGATAATCAATAGCAACAAATACATATTTATATCCAATTTCAGACATAGGTAACTCCAATGTAGCTATGTGAATTCTTTCCCAAGGTTTCTTTGGGATGGGATATGATAACATAGGAGCAGGTTTCGGTGTATTTTCTTTCATCTTAGCACATTTCAAACAATTGTTCTATATAATCATACATATCTTTCTTCATACCTGGCCAAAAGTATTTAAGTTGTGCTAGTCTATAAGTTTTATCATTTCCTGGATGTCAACTACAATCACTATCATGAAGTAACTTTAATACCTCTTATACAAGAGTTTTTGGAATTACCTACTGATTTACTGGGCCTCTAGAAATATCTTTCCCTTTTTGCAAATGTTTTTCTATACAAAAGTCCATTAGTCAAATGAAATTCCTCTATCTTATACCTTTTTGGTATTTTTGGAAGATTACCTCTTGGGTTCATCAAATACTGGGCTACTTTTTTCCAAGTTTTATCTTTCCTTTGTTCCCTTATTATCATTTCCTAATCTAATGTTACTAGCTCATCTATACTACAGACGTAATTGATCAACCCTGTCGTTGGTTGGTTAATATTTCTAGAGAGTGCATCTGCTGCAACATTCTTTCTAACCAGAATATATCTAAATTTAACCTTATAACACTGAAATGTATTAAAACCACCTGGCTAGTCTGCCCCTAAGATTCTTATGTAGGTAGGGTAAGATCAGAGGAGCTTGTTCGGAATTACAAGGTCCTCCTCCAGGAGATGAAGTAACGTGGGAGCCGTCACGTAGTCTGTGGGATCCTCCCGAGGATCTACGCAGGCTCGTGTTGGAACAGTAGAGCCATATGGATCAATGATAGGATATTGTGCACACAATTGGGATACCAATTTCTTGATCCTTGGTATCTCTTTTCTAGGCGCCATGACCTTTACGCTTCTGATGGGATCCACCTTACCCGCAGAGGCAAAGATGTTCTTACAAACCTCATTGTGGGAGTTTGTAATGAATTAGCTCCTTTTTTAGGGTAGAAGCCCAAAGAGAAGGGGAAATAGAATGTACTTGGGAAAACAGTGTAGAGTATAGCATTAATGTAGAACAATGTGCCAATATAGGACAAAATATAATTTTAGGATATAATGTCGCTAGAGGACGAAATGTCACATTAGGATGTAATGTCATAGGACAAAATGTCGCAATGGGATGTAATGACAGTGGAGGACAAAAGATCACGATGGGAAGTATTGATAGTGGAGAACAAAATATCGCGATAGGATGTAATGATAATGGAGGAGAAAATATCACGGTAGGATATAATGTCAGTGAAGGACAAAATATAATTTTAGGAAGGGATACCGGACAGAATGTCAATGAAGTCCAAAATATCAAGATAGGATGTAATGTCAGTGGAAGACAAAAGATCACGATGGGATGTTATTATAGTGGAGGAAAAAATATCATGTACTTTAATGCTCGTAGTATTAGGAACAAATTTCAAGAAATACAGGCGTATATCAAAAGCGAAAATCCCGATATGATAGGAATAACTGAGACATGGTTAAATGGTACAGAGTTCGAAGCTGAATTTAATATTGCGGGATTTAAACACTTTCATCAGGATAGAAACCACAAGAAAGGTGGGGGTGTTCTATTGTACGTTAAAAACAATGTTCATGCTTGTGTTTTAGAGAAAGTGAAACAGGATGCATATGATAGTTTGTGGGTTGAGTTAACCCAAACAAATGGACAAAAAATGAATATAGGTGTAATATATAGGCCAAAGACATTATCATTAGCAGACGACCAACTGTTATTTCAAGAACTGTCTAGTTTCTGCAACCGGGATTTATTGATAATGGGTGATTTCAATTTTACTGACATTGATTGGATGACCCTTGAACATGGCCATATAGGTAGTCGCTTGATTGATTTTCTTGGTGACAATTACTTAATTCAGCATGTAAAAGAGCCCACAAGATATGGAAACTTACTCGATCTTTTTATCACTAGCCGCGAAAGCATGGTAACTGATGTAGAAGTCGGTGAATCTGTTGCAAATAGCGATCACAACTTAGTTAGATTCAAACTCCTAAACAATTTTAGAATAGATACTTGTGTTTCTAAAATACCCGATTTCAGTAAAGCTCAGTTCATAGGACTACGTCAGGAGCTTCAGCTTACAGATTGGGAAGCAAAATTAAACGAAAGACCTGTAGATCAGATGTGGGAAATATTTCAAAATACGCTCACTAAGATGATTCAAACTTACATTCCTTTTAAGGACAGACGTCCCCCAAATCAAGCTCGCCCAAAGTGGCTCGACAAAGAAACTGAAAAAAGTATTGCTAAAAAGAGACAGGCTTATAAGAAATATAAGTGCTCGGGTGCATCTAATGACTATGAAAGTTATGTATCAATACAGAGAGATTTAAAAAAGACAATAAGGAAAAGAAAACGACAATACGAAATGAACATCGCTGATAAATCCAAAGAGAATCCCAAAGAATTCTATAGTTACATTAGAGATAAAAAGGTTGTTAGGAATCACATTGGTCCACTATTATCTGCTGACGGTCAACTTGAATATTCAAATGAAGGAATGTGTAATCTCTTAAACAATTATTTTAGCTCTGTATTCGTAAACGAAACACCTCAAAGTGAATTCCAAACTGAAACCTGTGAAAAGTCTGGGGTAAACTTACTCACTACGGTAAATATAACAAAAGAAAAAATTAAAAGGTGTATAGAGAAACTCAAAGTTAATAAAACACCAGGGGCTGACGGTTGGCATCCAAGAATCTTAAAGGAAATGAAAAATGAGATTGTTGTTCCATTAGAAATTATTTTCAAGAAATCCATCATATCCGGAGATGTCCCAAGAGAATGGAAGCTAGCTAACGTTAATCCCATATTCAAAAAAGGTGACAAAAAGAAACCAAATAACTATAGGCCTATAAGTTTGACTTCAATCGTAGGAAAAATAATGGAAACTATCATCAGAGATGCTATCGAACATCATTTAGAAAGTAACCGTTTGATAAATGATAGCCAGCATGGTTTCAGACGGAAACGTTCTTGCGTGACTAACTTACTCGAATTCTACAACACAGTTATCTCGAATTATGACAAAAGAAACAATATAGATTTAATATATCTAGACTTTGCAAAAGCTTTTGATACCGTTCCACACAAAAGACTACTTACTAAATTAGCTTTGCATGGAATAAGTGGTAGCCTATTAGGTTGGACTAGTAATTGGTTGAAGGGTCGAAAACAGAGAGTTGTTTTAAATGGAAAAACTTCTGGATGGAAAAGTGGTGCAAGTGGAGTTCCTCAGGGTTCCGTTCTTGGGCCACTTCTATACATAGTATATATAAGTGATATAGACCATGGACTAAAATCTACTGTTTCCAAATTTGCTGATGATACAAAACTGTGCGGAGTGGCAAATGATCACTCAAATCAATTAGATATTCAAGAAGATTTAGATCAATTACAGCAATGGTCTGAAAAGTGGCTAATGAAATTTAACACAAGTAAATGCAAGGTAATGCACATAGGTAAAAATAACAGTAAGTACGATTACAAGTTATTTGGAAATTCGTTAACAAAAGTGGATAGTGAAAAAGATCTCGGCGTAATTATCAGTAACGACCTCAAATCATCCAAGCAGTGTATTTCAGCCTCTGAGAAAGCAAATAAGATTCTGGGACTGATTGCGCGATCTTTTGATTTCAAAAGTCCATCACTCATTAACAAGCTATATAAATCGTTAGTTCGTCCACATTTGGAATATGTTGTTTCTGTATGGTCACCGAATCTCATTAAAGACATTGACAGACTGAAAAAAGTACAACGGCGAGCCACAAAACTGATTCCAAATATCAAAAATAAATCATACGAAAATCGACTAAAACACATGAATCTGTTTTCCCTAAAAATGCGTAGACTCAGAGGTGACTTGATACAGGTCTTTAAGATTTTAAAGGGAATTGACAACATCAAAAGTGACCAAATTTTCACATTGAATGAGAATCAGACAAGAAACAATGGTCTCAAACTGTCCGGAAATAGATTCAATTTGGAAGTAGGTAGAAACAACTTTGCCAACCGTGTAGTAGATGAATGGAATAAACTTCCTGCACAGGTAGTGCAATGTAGTTCAGTTCGAAGCTTTAAGAATCATTTAGATAAATACCTAAGTAAGATGCTGTAATGATTATAATTTATCTTATATTATTTGTTTTTATTTTGTTATCATTTGTCTGTCTGATTTTCATTTATTATTAGTTATATGTCAATTTATTATCATTTACTATTTACCTGTTTGTTTATTATTTAACTATACCTATGCATTTATTTATGTATTTTATTTGTTATTTACATTATTATAGTTTTTATTTATTGTTTTATTATTAATATGATTTTTTTTTCGCATCCGACCTAGATATGGATCAAAAGGTCTCCTGTCGGCATGCTCCGCCTTTGTAATAAGTCCTGAATAGCTGTATGATCACTCCACACTCTGAATTGATATCTTAGTATCATATCTCCAAAACTCTCTAATGAATATATCACTGCTAAGGTTTCTCTTTCTGTCTAGATGTATAAGCTATAGGTTTCAAAGTTCCATTTCTCTCTTGCATCAGTATCCCTCCTAACCCTATATCAGACGCATCAGTACAAAGAATGAACTCCATATCATAATCAGGAAATATGAGAACTGGAGAACTAGAAAGTTTATCTTTCAACTTGTCAAAAATTTGCTGTTGTGCAGGTCCCCATATGAACTTTGAATCTTTCCTCAACAAAGAACTTAATGGACTAGCTATGTCTGCATATCACTGGATAAATCTCCTATAATATGTAAATCCCAAGAAATTTCTTACTTTTTCTACATTGTTAGGAACTAGATATTTCTTTACTGCTTCTAACTTTGAATGTACTGTACTAAGTCCATGCCTGTCTATTTTATGTCCAAAATAAATAACACTGTCCTGAAAAACTTACATTTTTCAAGTTTCACTTTCAATCTTGCTTCAACAAGTCTTAAGAATACCAAATCTAATTTCTTAAAATGATCAGCCGCTGTTTGGAAAACTATCAAAATATAATCTACAAATACACAGGCACTGTTTCCTAACAACCTATCTAGAGCTGCATTAATTAATCTCATTAAGTTAATGGACTATTACATAACCTAAATCGCATTCGTCTGAGCTCATAGTGTCCCGTTGGTGTAGAAAAGCCTGTGAATTTTCGTTAGTTTTCATGTAACTCGATATTCCAGAAAGCAGACTTGATATCTATAGTGCTAAAATACCTAGTCTCGGTTTACAAACTTCTAAGAATTTCTCCTATTATCGGTAACGGTAATCTATCAGGTATTGTCTGTTTATTCAATTCCCAAGAATCAATAATGGAAACTATCATCAGAGATGCTATCGAACATCATTTAGAAAGTAACCGTTTGATAAATGATAGCCAACATGGTTTCAGACGAAAACGTTCTTGCGTGACTAACTTACTCGAATTCTACAACACAGTTATCTCGAATTATGACAAAAGAAACAATATAGATTTAATATATCTAGACTTTGCAAAAGCTTTTGATACCGTTCCACACAAAAGACTACTTACTAAATTAGCTTTGCATGGAATAAGTGGTAGCCTATTAGGTTGTACTAGTAATTGGTTGAAGGGTCGAAAACAGAGAGTTGTTTTAAATGGAAAAACTTCTGGATGGAAAAGTGGTGCAAGTGGAGTTCCTCAGGGTTCCGTTCTTGGGCCACTTCTATTCATAGTATATATAAATGATATAGACCATGGACTAAAATCTACTGTTTCCAAATTTGCTGATGATACAAAACTGTGCGAAGTGGCAAATGATCACTCAAATCAATTAGATATTCAAGTAGATTTAGATCAATTACAGCAATGGTCTGAAAAGTGGCTAATGAAATTTAACACAAGTAAATGCAAGGTAATGCACATAGGTAAAAATAACAGTAAGTACGATTACAAGTTATTTGGAAATTCGTTAACAAAAGTGGATAGTGAATAAGATCTCGGCGTAATTATCAGTAACGACCTCAAATCATCCAAGCAGTGTATTTCAGCCTCTGAGAAAGCAAATAAGATTCTGGGACTGATTGCGCGATCTTTTGATTTCAAAAGTCCATCACTCATTAACAAGCTATATAAATCGTTAGTTCGTCCACATTTGGAATATGTTGTTTCTGTATGGTCACCGAATCTCATTAAAGACATTGACAGACTGAAAAAAGTACAACGGCGAGCCACAAAACTGATTCCAAATATCAAAAATAAATCATACGAAAATCGACTAAAACACATGAATCTGTTTTCCCTAAAAATGCGTAGACTCAGAGGTGACTTGATACAGGTCTTTAAGATTTTAAAGGGAATTGACAACATCAAAAGTGACCAAATTTTCACATTGAATGAGAATCAGACAAGAAACAATGGTCTCAAACTGTCCGGAAATAGATTCAATTTGGAAGTAGGTAGAAACAAATTTGCCAACCGTGTAGTAAATGAATGGAATAAACTTCCTGCACAGGTAGTGCAATGTAGTTCAGTTCGAAGCTTTAAGAATCATTTAGATAAATACCTAAGTAAGATGCTGTAATGATTATAATTTATCTTATATTATTTGTTTTTGTTTTGTTATCATTTGTTTGTCTGATTTTCATTTATCATTAGTTATATGTCAATTTATTGTTATTTACTATTTACCTATTTGTTTATTATTTAACTATACCTATGCATTTATTTATGTATTTTATTTGTTATTTACATTATTATAGTTTTTATTTATTGTTTTATTATTAATATGATTTTTTTTTCGCATCCGACCTAGATATGGATCAAAAGGTCTCCTGTCGGCATGCTCCGCCTTTGTAATCCTTTGTAATAAATGGACGAATGGTACCATCTGATTTTGGCACCAGAATTAGAGAAAAGTTCCATTCACTTTTACTATGTTCAATATCATCCTGCTGTAACATTACAGTGATCAATTTATCTACAATGGCTAGTTTGGAATGTGGAAATCTGTAGGCAGGTATATAGATCAATTGAGTCCCTGATTTTAATTTGATCTGATGTTTTAAAACAGTTGTTTTGCCCAAGGCATCCCCCAGAAAAGCAATTGCTTTATTGTTCTTCAAAAGCAAAGCAACTAAGCTTTCACCCAACTCAGGGCAACTAGTAGGTTCTAGTTGATTCTCGTATTTCTTTCCCAAATCTGTTTCTTCCTGAACTGAACAGATTGATGAAATTGGTGATTCCACCTCCTCAATACTCTCACTTAAAAATTTAATGTGTTTTTAACAGACTTGAAAACATCCTATTTGTGTACCTTTTCTTAAGACTGTGTCTTTATTCAAAGAACTAATCATTAATATTTCTACCATGTTCTTTGTCTTTAAGTCCCTGAGTCCAATTTTAAACATTTTACTCTAATTGATTCTGGGATGGTTAAAATTTCAGATTCTACAGTGACTCCTTCCAACTGCACTCCTACCCTGTTAATTGCTCTGGAGTATAATAATGTCGATTTTACTACGCCATCTTCCACAATTAGCAAAGCTTCATTTGTAGTTGATGATTTAGTAATTTCTGGGATTTTTTTAACATCTTAGTTGGGTTCATTTTATGAGACTTTATTTTCTGTTGGCCTAGACCGCTCTGCCCCGCTATCCAACCTATCATTGTTATATTTCCTATATATTTCAAGAGATTTTCTTATTACTGATACTGGCTCTAAGTCTGGTTGATTTAAAAGTGGAATTAACTGTGATTTCACTAAGATCCCTAACTCAGCAGGATATATGATCATGTTGTCTTTCCTCATAGTTGCAAATCCTATCACTAAATATCCTGGGAAAATTTTTCTTCCACAACTATCACTGGAATGTGCAAATGTTCATTTGTATATAAGATGTCCTCTAATTCAACCTTCCCTAATGTTATTAACTGACTTCCAGTTACTCCTTGCAATGAATAATGGATTGGTTCCAAGATTTTCACTCCTGGTTTCAATTGGTTTAAAATTTTGCTAGTTATGACATTAACTAAGATCCTGTATCAATAAATATTTGAATAGGTTTATTAGATATTCTACCCGCAATGATAGATCCTACAGAAGTCCCTCCAATTGTTATAGTCAATTTATGATTATCTTTAATATTGGTGTTTTCCTTCACCCTTCTATCACTCTTGTCCCTAACACAATACTGTCTGTTTTCTATGGTTACCTCTGTAGTGTTTTTTATTTTGTGTCTGGGGTTTTTCCTCTTGTTTCTGGATGAATACGAAAATTTGGCATTGCTCTACAATCCTGTGTTCTATGTCCTATCTTCTGGTTTCTACAATGATATTCATCATGACCCTCATATTTGTAGTTTCTACAAATAGTGTCATAATAACATTCTTGTGCTTTATGTCGCCATTTATTACAATAGTAATATTCAATTCTAGAATTCCTTGATGTGCTGCTAATTCTATGTTTAGATCCTCTGTTTCTGTAATCACTTCTAGAGTTCCTAGTTTCTGTTGTTGCAATCCCACTGTCATCACGTATGGACTAATTGCTTTAGTTTCACCATAACCTTGAAGAAGGTAATCTATCTTCCCTAAAGCCATTATTTGATTGAGATCTGTATAAAGCTTTTCTGCAGTTATTTAATAAAGATTATATATAGTCATAGATTTAAATTTCAAAAGTCGATTTGAATCGACTGCTTCCTTTGAAGTCGTCCTCACACGTACGTCAACCTCATCTTTCTAGTAGTCTCCTCGTTCACTAGCTCGTCTTCGTTGTAGTCCCCTCGTTCGCTAGCTCGTTGTCCCTCGTTCCCTGTTGCTTGTAGTCGTCCCCTCGTAGCCCTCTCGTTCACTGTTGCTTGTAGTCATCCCCTCGTAATTAGAATATAATGTGTGGTTGCGGTTGCGTGCACTGCGTGGTTGTGGTTGCGTGCACGGAGTGGTTGGTGTACCCGTACACTCGTAGCCGTATCTTGCACTAAGTCCTGTAGATGTAGTATTTTGCACTAATTTTAATCCCCAGTCTCTTCGTTAGTAGCGTTACGTTTCATCCGTTTCGTCCCTAGCTGCCACCACTGTTACCTCCGTCACCACTGTTCCCACCTCTGTGGTCCCCTTTCACCACTCTGTGTTGTCGTCTCTATGTGCCGTCTTTCTTTTGTGCGTTTACTTTCTATTAGTATGTCTCTCATTTTTTACTTTTTTTTCACCACTGTCTTTGTTACGCATGATAGTTACTCGCAATTTTCATCTGTAGGAAGCCCCCTTTGCTTCCGATCATCCAACTAAGTCAACTTATACTCTGTATAAGGGAGGGGAATTAAACAGAACGTAATGTTTTTCTTTTCATCCCGAATATATATACTTGGTTATTTGAGTTACACCAAAGTACTCCCGTCAAGAATCCTCAATTTGTTCACCAGGTCAGTTCTGCAATGACGTCATAATTTCTTTAGTCCAATTAGCTTTACATATATATATATATATATATATATATATATATATATATGTATATATATATATATATATATATATATACATATATATATACATATATATATATATATACATAGGCAAAATGATGAGTGGCTATGGTCCGTAGGGGCGCCCCATATAGACCCTAAAGTATCGACTGCATGCTACTTTGCCACAGTAACAAGCAGCCAATACTCCAGACGGGTATTTTGTCTACGATAGAGGAAAACTCTGTTCATAGAAAAATGATGACACTTTTATACTACGACTGTCCCTCCGTTATGCTGTCCCCCAACCCTTGTTGCTATACTGTACCATTTCTCTGAGTATTTTCTTTTTTTATGGTGGGGGAATTCCCTGTGGTGGGGGAAAAGAATACTGCCACCAAGTATTCCCACTTGGATCGTAAGAGGCGAGAAAAAAAGGGACGGGGATTGGGACTAGGCATCCCTCTCCTTGTAGCCCTACAGGGCACATTCCTAGAAAAAAAGGCAGAGGCATAGGAGGGGCTGGAGGGCCTCGGTCCAGCACCCTAAGGTTTGGGTCTTTTAATGTGCGTGGATGTGGTACAGATGAGAGTAAAAGGGAAGAGATAGGTAGTATGTTTGTGAGAAGAAAGATGGATGTGTTGGCTTTGAGTGAAACTAAGCTGAAAGGGAAGGGCGATTGTAAGTTTGGGAGTGTAAGTGGGAGGTTATCAGGAGTGAAGAGAGGGCGAGGGAGGGAAGGGGTGGCTATACTAGTAAGTGAAGAGATAGGTAAACGTGTAGTGGAGTGGAAGGAGGTTTCCTCAAGGATAATGTGGATGAAGGTGAAACTGGGAAAGGAGATGTGGGTTTTTGTAAGTGCATATGGACCTGGCAGTGAGAAGAATGTAGAAGAAAGGGAGGCCTTTTGGATAGGTTTAAATGAGTGCATAGAGGGTTTAGGGAGAAGTGTAAATGTAATAGTACTGGGAGACCTTAATGCTAGGGTACGAAAGGAGCCAATTGATGGAGTGGTTGGGAAATGTGGTGTTCCAGGAAAGAATCGTAGTGGAGAGTTGATGGTGGAAATGTGTCTAGAAAGAGAGTTGATAATAGCAAATACAGTGTTTCGGAAGAAAGTCAAGCATAAGTACACATGGAAGAGGGTGGTGGAGGGAAAGGTGGTAGATAGAGCATTAATGGACTATGTAGTGGTAAATAGGATTATGATAGGAAGAGTTAGGGATGTACATGTGCTAAGGGGAGAGGGTGGGGGAATATCAGATCATTTTCTGGTGGAAGGTAAGTTGAGAGTGGAGGACAGATGGAGGAAGAGGAAAGGGACAAAAGGTAGGGAGGTGCTTAGAGTGAACTCTCTAAATGAAGAGGAAAAGGAGAAGGAGTACAAGAGGAAGCTGAAGGAGGAGTGGGAGGGAGTGAAGGATAGAGTGGAGGTAGGTGTGGAGGAGGAATGGGGATGGTTCAAGGAGGGAGTCACAAAGTGTGCAAGGATGGTGTGTGGAACAAGAAGGTCAGGAGAAAATAGAAGGAAGGGTAGTGAATGGTGGGATGAGGAAATGAAGAAGGTTGTAGAAGAGAAGAAGCGAGCTTTCACAGATTGGTTACAAAGTAGGACGAGGGAGTCATATGAGACGTACAGGGAAAAGAAAAGAGAAGTAAAGAAAAAGGTAAAGGAGGCAAAGAGGAGAGCAGATGTAAAATGGAGTAAGAGTATGACAGAATTTTTTTAAAGTAATAAAAAGATGTTTTGGAAAGAAATTAAGAGAGGAAGAGGAGGCGAATCAAGTAGAGAAGAAAAGGTAAAAGGTGCAGATGGAGAGATGATAATGGAGGAGAAGGCAGTAAGGGGAAGATGGGCAGAATATTTTAGGGAGTTGCTAAATGTGAAGGAGGATAGGGAGGGAAAGATAGCTGCAGTGGGAAATGCTAAGAAAATGAGAGTGATGAGTGAGGAAAATGGAGGAGAAATAAGGAAGGATGAAGTGAAGGCAGCAGTTAAGATGATGAAAGCAGGTAAGGCACCTGGTCTGGATGGATGCCATGCAGAATGTCTTAAAAAAGGAGGTATAGTGATGGTGGACTGGTTGGTGAGGTTATTTAATGTTTGCTGGAGAGAAGGTAGAGTGCCAGAGGACTGGAGGAGTGCGTGTATAGTTCCACTTTACAAGAGAAAAGGGGACAAGTGTGAATGTAGTAGTTTCAGAGGGATTAGCTTGTTGAGTGTAGTTGGGAAGGCTTATGGGATGATGTTGAGTGAGAGGATTAGGAGAGGAACAGAAGGAGTAATTGGTGAGGAACAGTGTGATTTAGGACGGGTAGAGGTTGTGTAGATCAGATTTTTGTGGTAAGACAGATATGTGAGAAAGCTATAGGTAAGGGGAAGGATGTTTTCTGGGCCTTTATGGATCTGGAAAAGGCTTACGATAGGGTAGACAGAAAGGCACTGTGGGAGGTTATGCGGATATACGGGATAGGAGGAAAGCTTCTGGGAGCTGTCAAGAGTTTTTATGAGAATAGTAGAGCTTGTGTCAGGATTAGAAATGGAGAGAGTGAGTGGTTTGAGGTAAAGGTGGGACTTCGTCAGGGATGCGTTATGTCACCCTGGCTGTTCAACTTATATATGGATGGGGTGGTGCGAGAGGTGAATGCAAGGGTAGTGGGTCAGGGATTGGAGATGGTTAAAGAAAATGGAGAAAAGTGGGAGGTGAGCCAGCTGTTGTTTGCGGACGACACTGCGCTTGTGGCAGGATCGGAGGAGGGATTGAGGAAGCTGGTGACAGAGTTTGGGAGAGTGTGTGATAGAAGAAAGCTGAAGATAAATGTGGGTAAAAGTAAGGTGATGAGATGTACAAGGGGTGAAAGTGGCAGTAATCTGGAAGTGAGCATTAAGGGAGAGCAACTGGAGGAAGTGGATAGTTTTAGATATTTGGCTGCAAATGTGGCAGGAAAGGGTGGAGTGAAGGTGGAGGTAGAATGTAGATTGAGAGAAGCGAGTAAATGCCTTGGTGGTTTAAAAAGTGTAATGAGGAATAGGAATCTAGGAATGGATGCTAAGAGGAGACTGTATGAAGGAGTGATTGTGCCAACAGCACTGTATGGAGCAGAAACATGGAACATGAGAGAGGAAGAGAGAAGGAGTTTGAATGTGTTTGAGATGAAGTGTCTGAGAAGTATGATGGGGGTTACTAGGCTAGATAGAGTGAGAAATGAGGAAGTGAGGAGGAGAACTGGGGTGGAAAGGGAGCTGGGAGATAGGGTGGATGAAAGAGTATTAGGATGGTTTGGACACATGGAAAGAATGAGTGAAGAAAGACTAGTAAAGGAGATATGGAAGGCAGATGTGGAGGGAGTGAACATGAGGGGACGTCCTAGGATGAGATGGATGGATGGGGTGAAGGGGGCTTTGGGGAAGAGGGGAATGTCGGTTGAGGAAGGACGGGAGAGGACAGAAGACAGGGGTGAATGGAGAATGGTTGTATATGGAAAATGTTGTGATGCATGAGGTGGATTGGACGGGGGAATGGGGGTGAGGTAGTGTGTGTGAGCAAAAATTTTGACGCAGCCCGAAGGGATTTCTCCCCGTCCTCTCCTTCATATGGGGGGGTGGAGAGGGGGGGTCGCCGATTTAATGAAGCGGCCTTGCTGTGGATGTGCTGTGTCCTGCGACACTTCTTCTGACCCAGGGCAGTGGACAGGGTGCAGGGATGACCCGTCATCTAGGAGGTGCTAAGATGGGAGGGAGGGTGGAGGGGTGTGGAGTGTTTTCGGGGATGAAATGGGTGGGAATGTTCTTGTGCCTAGTCTTTTTTGGCTACCCCCCCTGTTAAGGGGGAAAAAGCCTTGGTATATGTATATATGTTGTTACGGGACGGGCTGGTTATGTGAAGAGACGTTACGTATAACGGATAAATGTTTAAGAACCAGCTCACTTCTAGAAGCCACGGTAGGACTGAATTATCTGGTCAGGGCCTAGATAATTCGTAAGACTAGAAGTAAAGTAACAAAGAAGATTCCAGGAAAGGAATATTAAACTAGTGGTAAAACTAGTAAACGAAATTATAAATAATATTTACAGGCAATAAATTATAATCAACACAAAAGAGAATGGGCAGTTGGGTCAATGGGACCGTTACATGAATATAAGAACATGGAAAGTATCGTTCAAATACGAAGCACAAGATACATACACAATATGGTACTAAGTACAAAGAGATCGGGAACATATGTATCAAAATAAGTAATAAGTACAAATACAAGTATAACGCAAAGCAATGTATATAAGACAAGTAATGGAGGCAAAAGGGGTGATCACTTCACACGAATCGTCTCATGAGTCCAAACTATTAGTTTTATCAAGAGAGCAATATGCGGGAAATGACAAGGTGTGAGTGATTTCCACAGCTTATATACCATTGGACCGGAAGCGGAATACTTCCGGTGAAGGGTGCGGGTGAGCGTTTAGGAGGGGGGGAGGTAAGTTAACACACGTCAACTTGGATAGTTTTAAGACCCTCGACTCGCTTGAACAATATACTTATTTAGTAACTGTCAAATCTGTGCGCTCCGAACTATTCAGGATTACTTCGCTTGTCTGTTTGTTCTACAAGAGTGCGCACATTTCTCCGCACGTAGGCAAGATTACATATAGTGGACGGGCGATACTACTTACATTGTTACAATACATACATAGACAAGAAATATGAACATAGTTATGTAATACAAAGGAACACAATTCTATAACATAATTACATACATGACGTAATATCTAATATTACGTTACACCTCCACCGTTTGGGAAAGCTTTTCATTTTCTGTTGAAAAGCTATGTTCTAGAAAGGACGTCAGCTAAAACATTATGGACGCCTTTAATGTGATGAATTGTTAGGTTAAAGGGTTGGAGAAATAAACTCCAACGTGTAAGTCTCGGATTCTTGTTTTTCATAGTCTGTAGGAACTTTAAGGGGTTGTGGTCCGAATATACTTGAATGGTAGTTGAGGACGAACTCAGGTAGACTTCGAAGTGGATAAGGGCCTGGACCAAAGCGAGCGTCTCCTTCTTAATTGTTGAGTAGTTCTTCTGCGCAGGTGACAGCTTCTTGCTGTAGTAGGCGATAGCGTGAAGAACTTCATTGTTCTCTTGCAAGAGGGCGGCACCGATACCGGTGTCGCTGGCGTCGACTTGCAGATGAAAGGGTCGTTGGAAATCGGGTGCCCTTAGAACGGGTGCGTTAGTGAGAAGGGACTTCAGGTTTTTGAAGGCTGTCTCACAGGCAGGAGTCCACACGAAGTCGTGGTCTTTTCTCAACAGGTCAGTCAATGGTTCTGCTACATCTGAAAAGTTAGGACAAAAACGGCGATAATAGCCACTCATTCCAAGGAAACGACGTACCTCTCTACGATTAGTGGGTGTTGGTACATCATTGATGGCTTTTATCTTGGCGTCTATTGGAAACACTTGGGAATTTCCAACTTTAAATCCCAAGTAGGGGACCTGTGTATGTCCGAAATCACATTTGGACAAATTGATGGTAAGGTTTGCTTGGTCTGCTCTATAAAAGAAACTATTTAAGTGTTCAATATGTTCTGTCCAAGACTGACTAAATATTATCACATCATCTAGATAAGTTTTTACTCCTGGCAATCCTGCAACAAGACTACTTATCATTCTTTGGTAAGTGGCAGGGGCATTTTTAAGCCCAAATGGCATTGCTCGGAATTGAAACAATCCCTCTTCCGTAATGAAGGCGGTAACTTCCCTTGAGCGAGGGTGTACCGGGATTTGATAGTATCTCCTTAACATATCCAGCTTGGATACATACTTGGCAATTCCTAGACTGTCTATGATATCATCTATCCTAGGGATAGGAAAAGCATCGGCCTTAGTATGGGCATTGATTTTCCTGTAGTCAATGCACAGGCGATAAGAATTGTCAGGTTTAGGGACAAGAATGCAAGGAGATGCCCAAGGACTACTGGAGGGTTCAATTATTCCCTGTTGAAGCAGAGTGTTTATTTCTGCTTTTATGAACTCCTTCTTTTTTGGATTGACTCTATAAGGGCTTCTTTGATAGCTCTTGGCGAGTCTAGAATTATTTCATGCTTCATCAAAGAAGTGAATCTTGGGGAATCTAGAAATAATTTTGGAAAACTTCTTAAGAGAGAAAGAATGTCTTTACCTTGTTTCTCATATAAGTGTCCTACTTTTATCTGAAGATTTTGTAGTATCTGAGAGTTTTCCAAGGGAATCTCAGGAGGATTAGGCAAGGTTATCAGGAGGCTCTTCCGATTCTATTGTGGTAGAGCTGCAAGCTGGAATTGGATCTCTGGAATAATAAGGTTTTAAGGTATTTATGTTCATGAAGGGGACCACGGACTTTAGGGGACCACGGACTTTAGGGGACCACGGGCTTTAGGGGACCACGGACTTTATGACCGAAGACTAGTTCTGACGGGCTGAATCCAAGGCTTTCTTGAATTGTTGTTCGGGTGGCGAACAGCAAAGGGGAGTCCGTCTTCCCAATTTCGTGTGTTCTCAGCACAGAAGATTCTCAACATTGTCTTGAGCGTTTGGTGAAAGCGCTCTAGAGCACCTTGTGATTGAGGATGATAGGCGGAGGAAGTTACATGATTTATACCTAGTGTTACAAGAGTTTCTCTAAACTTGTTGGAAAGAAAATTACTTCCTTGATCACTTTGAATGTTCTTGGGAAAACCTACCATAGTGAAATATTTCAACATTTCTCTAATTATGGTTTGAGCTTTGATATTTTTCAAAGGAATTGCTTCTGGAAAACGAGTGCTCATACACATGATTGTGAAAATGTACTGATTTCCTTTACTAGAAGAAGGTAAAGGTCCTACACAGTCAATTAGAATTTTACTAAATGGCTCTTCCATTACAGGTATAGGATGGAGTGGACCTTCTACAATTTTCTGGTTGGGCTTACCTACAAGTTGACATGTATGACATGTTCTACAATATTGGGCAACATCTTTGACAACCGTGGGCCAATGGAAATGTTGGGTTATGTTGAACAAGGTCTTTCTTACCCCTACGTGACCTGCTAAGGGAGTATCATGAGCCAATTTAAAACATTATTCCTGAAAGTAAGAGGGAGGACTATTTGATTCCTTACTTGCCATGGTTGGTCAGCGGTTGATGCTCTCCATTTTCGCATTAGGACTCCGTTTTTTATATAGAAACCTCGTGACATATTTTCAACTTCTTCTGGACACGAAACAAACTCATACAAATTTTTAAGAGAAGTATCTGACTTCTGTTCTTTGATTAATTCTGCTCTAGATAAAGAAACTGGTGAAGAAGAAGAGGATGGGTCAGTTTGGGAGAATAGGGATTCTAAATTATAGGTCTCCTCTTCAGATTTCTTGTACTGAGATCTGGTTATAGCACAAGCGGGAAACAACTGTAAGTTATCTGAATGTTCTACTGAGGACTTAGGGTTATTTGTTATTAAAGGAGAAATGACTTTGCTTCCAGCGATGTCATTGGCCAACAATAAGGATATTCCTACTATGGGAAGAGAGTCTACTACCGCTACTTTAACCATTCCGGTTGTTAAATCAGACCGCAAGAAAACATTATGTAATGGACATTTTACAATTCCTCCAACTCCTTCTATCAATATATCATAACCTGTATATGACTCACCCAGATTCTGCAAGACAGAATTTAAAATCAGACTTTGCTTTGCTCCTGTGTCTCTGAGTATGGAAATAGGATATTGCTGTGAACTACTACTATGAGATATAGTTCCTGAAGATGCAAATGGTTTGAAACAAGGATCATGATCTAATGAGGATGGTTCTACATTACTTGACAATACCGGCTTCTTTGGTTGTTTATCCTGAATAGAGGATTTTGAATCATCTGATTTTATATTACTTACAAGAGTTGGTGTCTTATTGGAGAATGAGGGTGCCAGTCTCTTTCTGCAATTTGAAATGTGATGGCCAGCCTTTTTACAATATGAACAAGTTACAGGGAGATTAGTCTTAAACCTTTCCAATATTTGCCAAGGTTGGTTTAGAGGATATTGATTGAAATCAGACCTGTAACTGAAATGTGATGGGCTAGACTGATTTTCAAAGTGTTTCTTTGGGGACCAAGGATCAGAGCATTTTGTTGAATCTGGAATATATGACTTTGACTTTTGGAATTCTATTTGTCTTGACTTAGGTTTATGATTTAGTGTGAACTCATCAGCCAATACAGCAGCTTTAGTTAAAGTTTCGGGAACATGATCATCTATAAAAATCCTAAGATCTGTCTTTAAGGTATTCTTAAACTGCTCCAACAAAATCAACTGTTTAGTCTATCTAAGGTGTCCGTTTCACATGCCAAACACCACCTCTTGAATAACCTCTCTTGTTGAGCCGCATATTCTACGTATGTTAACTGAGGTATTTTCCTATAATTACGGAATTTCTGTCTATAGGCCTCTGTTATTAGTTCATACGCTTTTAAAATACAAGCTTTCACATTATCATACTCGCTTTCTGCTTCTGAAAGAGAAGTATAAATTTGCTGAGCCTTACCCTTAAATTGTGTTTGAATGATTACTGGCCAGTTCTCTTTAGGGATTTGTAACTGTCGTGCCAATTTTTCCCACTGAAGAAAGAATGTTTCTGGGTCTTCTTCTGAAAATTGGGGCAAAAGTTTTACATACTTGGAAATATCTATATGACCTTCCTGAACTACGGGTTGTCTATCAACAATCCTAGCTTCTACTTCTGCCTTCTTTAATTCTAACTCTGCCAATTTGACTTTAGTTTCGTCCTCTCTTGCTATTTGTTTCACTTTAGCTTCCTCTTCTCTAGCTTTAAATTCTGCCTCAATTCGCATTTGTTTCAATTTAGCTTCCTCCTCAATTTCTACTCTCCGACTTTTAATTCTAACTCCTTAATCTTAAGTTCGACTAGTCGTGCCTCTATTTCTAACTTGTTTGAAGGAATTTGTATAGCTTTAATCTCTTCTGGAGATAAGATCTCATCTTCGATCAGATTTTCAGCGAGTTCCTGAAGTAATTTTTTCTTTCGCAAACTTGTATCAATGTCTACTCCAAAGTGTTGCCTATTTCTATCAAAGTGTCTTTAGTTTGTTTCTTTAAGAAACTTACCTTGGGATTTTGAACGAATTCTTGAATTATATCATCTATCTCTAAAAGAATGTGTTAAATACCTGATAAAATATCCTTGGCAAGGGTCGCCACTTTGTTACGGGACGGGCTGGTTATGTGAAGAGACGTTACGTATAACGGATAAGTGTTTAAGAACCAGCACAC
>NC_134783.1:6739253-6744253 GCF_046742065.1 Oratosquilla oratoria
ATCATTTTTTGGTGGAAGGTAAGTTGAAAGTGGAGGATAGATGGAGAAAGAGGAAAGGGACAAAAGGTAGGGAGGTGCTTAGAGTGAACTCTTTGAATGAGAAGGAAAAGGAGAAGGAGTACGGAAAGAAGCTGAAGGAGGAGTGGGAGGGAGTAAAGGGTAGAGTAGAGCTGGGTGTGGAGGAGGAATGGGGATGGTTCAAGGAGGGAGTCATAAAGTGTGCAAGGATGGTGTGTGGAACAAGAAGGACAGGGGGAAATAGAAGGAAGGGTAGTGAAGGGTGGGATGAGGAAACAAAGAAGGTTGTAGAAGAGAAGAAGCGAGCTTTCACAGATTGGTTACAAAATAGGACGAGGGAGTCATATGAGAGGTACAAAGAAAAGAAAAGAGAAGTAAAGCAAAAGGTAAAGGTTGCAAAGAGGAGAGCAGATGTGAATTGGGGTAAGAGTTTGACAGAAAATTTTGAAAGTAATAAAAAGATGTTTTGGAAAGAAATTAAGAGAGGAAGAGGAGGCGAATCAAGTAGAGAAGAAAAGGTAAAAGGTGCAGATGGAGAGATGATAATGGAAGAGAAGGCAGTAAGGGGAAGATGGGCAGAATATTTTAGGGAGTTGCTAAATGTGAAGGAGGATAGGAAAGGAAACATTGCTGCAGTGGGAAGTGCGAAGAAAATGAGAGTGATGAATGAGGAGAAAGGAGGAGAAATAAGGAAGGATGAAGTGAAGGCAGTTGTTAAGATGATGAAAGCAGGTAAGGCACCTGGTCTGGATGGATGCCATGCGGAATGTCTGAAAAAGGGAGGTACAGTGATGGTGGACTGGTTGGTGAGGTTATTTAATGTTTGTTGGAGAGAGGGTAGAGTGCCGGAGGACTGGAGGAGTGCATGTATAGTTCCACTTTACAAGGGAAAAGGGGACAAGTGTGAATGTAGTAGTTTCAGAGGGATTAGCTTGTTGAGTGTAGTTGGGAAGGCTTATGGGAGGATCTTAATTGAGAGGATTAGGAGAGGAACAGAAGGAGTAATTGGTGAGGAACAGTGTGGATTTAGGACAGGTAGAGGTTGTGTAGATCAGATTTTTGTGGTAAGACAGATATGTGAGAAAGCTATAGGAAAGGGGAAGGATGTTTTTGGGGCTTTTATGGATCTGGAAAAGGCTTATGATAGGGTAGACAGAAAGGCACTGTGGGAGGTTATGCAGATATACGGGATAGGAGGAAAGCTTCTGGGAGCTGTCAAGAGTTTTATGAGAATAGTAGAGCTTGTGTCAGGATTGGAAATGGAGAGAGTGAGTGGTTCGAGGTATAGGTGGGACTTCGTCAAGGATGCGTTATGTCACCCTGGCTGTTCAACTTATACATGGATGGGGTGGTGCGAGAGGTAAATGCAAGGGTAGTGGGTCAGGTATTGGAGATGGTTCAAGAAAATGGAGAAAAGTGGGAGGTGAGCCAGCTGTTGTTTGCGGACGACACTGCGCTTGTGGCAGGATCGGAGGAGGGATTGAGGAAGTTGGTGGCAGAGTTTGGGAGAGTGTGTGATAGAAGAAAGCTGAAGATAAATGTGGGTAAAAGTAAGGTGATGAGATGTACAAGGGGTGAAAGTGGCAGTAGACTAGAAGTGAGCATTAAGGGAGAGCGACTGGAGGAAGTGGATAGTTTTAGATACTTGGGTGCAAATGTGGCAGGGAAAGGTGGAGTGAAAGTGGAGGTAGAATGTAGATTGAGAGAAGTGAGTAAATGCCTTGGTGGTTTAAAAAGTGTAATGAGGAATAGACATTTGGGAATGGATGCTAAGAGGAGACTGTATGAAGGAGTGATTGTGCCAACAGCACTGTATGGGGCAGAAACATGGAACATAAGAGAGGAAGAGAGAAGGAACTTGAGTGTGTTTGAGATGAGGTGTCTGAGAAGTATGATGGGGGTTACTAGGCTAGATAGAGTGAGAAATGAGGAGGTGAGGAGGAGAACAGGGGTGGAAAAGGAGTTGGGAGATAGAGTTGATGAAAGAGTATTAGGATGGTTTGGACACATGGAAAGAATGAGTGAAGAAAGATTAGTAAAAGAGGTGTGGAAGGCAGATGTGGAGGGAGTGAACATGAGGAGACGTCCTAGGATGAGGTGGATGGATGGGGTGAAGGGGGGCTTTGGGGAAGAGGGGAATGTCTGTTGAGGAAGGACGGGAGAGGACAGAAGACAGGGGTGAATGGAGAATGGTTGTATATGGATGATGTTGTGATTGCATGAGGTGGAATGGGCGGGTGGATGGGGGGGTGAGGTAGTATGTGTGAGCAAAATTTGACGCAGCCCAAAGGGATTTCTCCCCGTCCTCTCATTTTATGCAATGGGGGGACGGAGAGAGGGGGTCGCCGATTTAATGAAGCGGCCTTGCTGTGGATGTGCTGTGTCTTGCGACACTGCTTCTGACCCAGGGCAGTGGACAAGGTGCAGGGATGACCCGTCTTTCAGGAGGTGCTAAGATAAGAGGGAGGGTGGAGGGGTGTGGAGTGTATTCAGGGATGGAATGGGTGGGAATGATTTTATGCCTTTTTCTTTTTGGCTACCCCCCTTGTAAGGGGGAAAAAGCCTTGGTATATGTATGTATGTATGTACATCACAAAATTATTGTACACTGTATTAAAATTATTCTTCATTGTATTAAAAAATTTAAATCATTGTACAACAAAACGGAACCCACCTCCAAGGAGGGAATGTGGTCCTACTCATACTATGTATACCGCCAGCTTCACCCCAGAGTCACATTCCTTTGAAGAAGCATAGAGCGAAACTGGTCAGGAATAAACTCAGGAACTCGGAACTAGACCCGTGACTTCTTTTTCCACCTTCATCAACTTGTCACAATGTACCAGCATATATATATATATATGTTTATATAAATATATATATATGTATATATATATATATATATATATATATATTTCTAAACAGAAATGTAGTAGCACATTTGTAAATGACACACAGGAACCCACAGTCGGAGAAAATAAACTTCTAATAAAGAAGAATCCTATATTTCGGCTATCAACTGTAGCCCTCTTCAAGAAAGTACATAGGGTACAAAGGGGACTTATAAGCTACAGAGAAGAAGAGATGTGGACAGATGATCTCACTCAGGCGCGGGGCAAACTGGGGTGGCGGAGGAAGGAGGGGGTGAGGAGAGGGGGGGTTGTAAAGTCCTTTAGAAATATTAATATTAGGGCATTCCTCAATTAATGCTGATTCGACTATTTTCCTCCTGAAACCGCAGTGGGACTTGAACACTGTAAAGAATAAATTATCATTAACTGATGATAATTTATTCTTTACAGTGTACCGTAAGCCCACCCACTCAGGGAGTTACCTTCACCTTTTTAGCAATCACCCTGACAATGTTAAGAAAAGTGTTGCCTCTGGCCTTTTCTTGAGGGCTTTCAGGATTTGCAGTCCTCAATTTCTGGACCATGAGATTGAGGGGATCAAATGTCAACTTGAGAAGTTGGCTTATCCACCTTGGTTTCTGGACCAAGCCCTCAGTAAGGCTAGAGCCAACCATTTTAAAACTTCCGTCCCCTCAAGTTTTCACCGCTCCTTTAAGGACATTTTAAAAATTCCATTCAATAATACCATCAGTTCTTCTACTAAGTTGTTTCCTCATGAACGTCTCACTATTGCCTATCACTATCATAACACCGTGCGTAAGCAAATTGTGAACGTTCAACAAAAACCGAAGGAAGTTGAGTCACCTGGTGTTTATTGTTTGCCCTGCAAAGATTGTGATTTGGTTTACTTGGGTCAAACCGGGAGAGACTTGAACACTAGATTGGCAGAACATAAAAGGTCAATTAGGTATGGGCAAGATGGATGGGGATGACAGGTGGTGATGAATACGGAGCTGCCTAGTGTAGGCCTTATGGTCTTTTGCAGTCTCCTTTCTTTCTTATGTTCTTATGTTCACCTGGAATGACAGACCCCTTGACCCTTCAGGGTAGCTCAAATTTTGACTGCAAAGGTGATTGTAGGTACTGTTCTTATATATTTATTTCTGTCTGTCACCAAGTGATTCTACTCAGCTGAGAGAATACATACGACAGTAAGAGTTAACCCAGCCCACACACAACCGTTTGAACAGTGGTGAATGCCACTTGCCCAGGCTTTCCCAAGCACATGGGCAAAAGTGTCAACTTCAGGGACATTTAAACGCATCATTGTGTAAGTTCTTCATCAATGAGTATTTGCTCCTTCTCTCACAAATCCGTCTGTCTGCCCGTCTGTCTCTCCATCTGCCTAAATGCCTTTATCTCTCTATCTATCTGTCTGCTTTGTATATCTGCCTATAAGTCTACCTGTCTGCTTGTCCCTCTATCTATCTCTTTGTCTGTCTACCCATATGTCCCTCTGCCTACCAATCTGTCAGCCTTGTTTATCTATTTACCTGTCTATTTGTGTCTATCTGTCTGTCTGTTTTTCTGTCTTCCTCTCTACTTGTCCACTTACCTGTGTGTTCTGTTTACCTGTTTACCTGTCTGTTTGCCTCTGCCTATCTGTCTGACTGTCTATACCTATTCGTATACTTGTTTATCTTCCTGTCTGTCCACCCACTAGTCAGTCTGCTCACGTACCTGTCTTTCTGTCTGCTTGTCTGTCTGTCTGTCTGTCTGTCTGTCTGTCTGTCTGTCTGTCTGTCTGTCTGTCTGTGTCAGCTTTTCTGTCTTCCTGTCTGTCTGTCTGTCTGTGTCAGCTTTACTATCTGTCTTCCTGTCTACCTCTCAATTTGTTTATCTGTCTGTTTGCTGTCTGCCTTGTTTCCTACCTGCATGCCTGTCTGTCTGCATGTCTTGTCGTTCTGTCTATCTGTCTACCTGTTCGCCAGTTTGTCTTGTTAGGTGTCTGTCTATCTTTCACTCTGTCTTTCTGTCTATCCGAGTTTCTCGGGACACTGACAGCTTTTCAAGCAAGTTTTCATTTTTTTGTTTTTTTCTGTGTTGCCGCAGCTCCCCCTCCCGCATCTT
>NC_134783.1:6746753-6786753 GCF_046742065.1 Oratosquilla oratoria
CATAGTTTAGGTGTGTTCATCGAACACCAACGTAAATAAAATTTATGTAGTCAGTAATTTAAGGATTTTAGTGACACCCCGACCGACCTGAGCCACGTAACATTTTCCACTCAAAGAAGAATGCTGATCATTTTGAACTTATACCATCTATCTGTGTTGCCCTCCTTGGGTCCCTCCTTTACCAACTCTATGATTCCATCTCCTCAGTACAATATTGTCCCGAACTATAGAAATGCTGGTTATATATCGGCGACAAAATATTTCTATTATGCTTGCATGTTAGGCTGTCCTTTTACAATTTCTGCTATTTCCAAGTTTATTTTTATTTCATATTTTCATAATTAATTTGTGTTATTTTTCAGTTTGTTTTAAATTTATATTTAGAGCCAACCAAGTGCAGTTTCTATATAAAGGTTACATAATAAGAAC
Source organism: Oratosquilla oratoria (assembly GCF_046742065.1). Taxonomy (NCBI): domain Eukaryota; kingdom Metazoa; phylum Arthropoda; class Malacostraca; order Stomatopoda; family Squillidae; genus Oratosquilla; species Oratosquilla oratoria. The sequence continues at coordinate 6,747,183 of NC_134783.1, forward strand.
ATAAGAACAAGAATGAAGGAGACTGCAAGAGCCCATAAGGTCTACATTAGGCAGCTCCATATCCATCACCACCTGTCATCCCCATCCATAAAGTTGTCTGTTTCTTAAAACAACTGATAGTTTCAGCGCTCTCTACATGGTTACTAAGTCTATTCCATTCGTTGACCACCCTATTAATAAACCAACTCTTGCCTATTTCCTTTTTAAATCTAAATTTGTCCAGTTTAAATCCATTACTGCGAGTCCTGCCCTGTTGTTTTGATATGATGACCTTGTTTGTATCACCCTTGTTAAAGCCTTTGATCCACTTGAACACCTCTAGTAGATCACCCCGCATTCTGCGTTTTTCCAGAGAGTGTAAGTTAAGGTGCCTAAGCCTCTACTCGTAAGGCAAATTTCTAAGTCCATATATCATTTTGGTCATTCTTCTCTGCACTGATTCTAGCAAATTGATGTCCATTCTATAGGACGGAGACCAAAAATGTACAGCATAGTCAAGGATGGGTCTAACTATCGCCAGATGGAGTTTGATAATTACCTCTGCACTGCACTTCTATTCGTTACCGTCCTAGCAATGAAACCTAATGCTCTGTTAGCTTTATTCCTGGCACTAATGCACTGTTTCCTGGTTTTAAGGTTCGGACTCACTAGAACTCCCAAGTCTCGCACTCAGTTTTCTCTTAAAGCGTGTTATCTATTTTCGGGGTTGTGTAGCCTTACGTTTAACACGCTATACTTAGAGATATTGAAGTTCATTTGCCATTTCACCAACCATGTGAACAATTTGTTAAGATCATCCTGCAGAATTTCTGCGTCGTCTCCTGACCTAATTAGGAGTCCTATTTTAGTGTCGTCCATAAACTTACTAACATCACTATCTATTCCATCGTCTAAGTCGTTTATGTACATAATGAACAACAAGGGACCTAAAACCGAGCCATGGGGAACCCCACTAGTAACATTGCTCCACCTGGATTTTACTCCATTTATGGTGACCCGCTGTTTTCTGTTACTGATCCAAGCTCTAATCCATTCTAACACCTTTCCTCCTATGCCATGGGCTTTGATTTTATTTAGTAGTCTCTGGTGTGGCACCTTGTCGAACGCTTTGCTAAAGTCAAGGTAAATAACATCGTAATTATCATTGTAATCTGACGCCTTATACCCTTAGAGAAACCATGCTGTGAATCATGAATTAAATTATATCTCTCGATGTGTTCTCTGAGTCTATTTACTATTACTGATTCAAGCATTTTACCTATAACCTATGTCAAACTGATTGGCCTGTAGTTGCATATAGACGATCTATCTCCCTTCTTAAAAACAGGAACAACGTTTGCCTGCCTCCAAGCAGTAGGCACAAAACCAGTGTCAACCGATTTATTAAATATTTCAGTTAACTGGTCGCAGATTTCAAATTTACACTCATGAAGCACTCTCGGAAAAATTTCGTCTGAATCCGGGGATTTTGTAGCTTTAAGCCTTTCAATCTGCTTGACCACTACTTTACTAATGCTGATGTTAGGTAGTCTACTTTCTTCATCCCCAATGAAAATCGGATCGCAGTCAGGTACTTTATCTAACCTCTCATTAGTAAACACCGATAGAAAATATTTGTTAAACTCCTCACTCATTTTTTCCTCCGATTCTATCATGACATTTTCATCGTTTTTAATTGGGTCTATTCTTTCTTTATTTTTTGTTCTGTAGAGATGAAAGAAACCCTTAGGATTGGATCTTGCTTGACTGGCAACCTTAATTTCATATTTACGTTTAGCTGTACGTGTATTCTTTTTAATTATCTTTACCATTTCGTTATATCTTGATCTAAGGTGTGTTTCCCCGTTTTTTTATTTTTACGTTAAGTCCTCTTTTCATTCCGATCTCATGTTTCAATCTGTCCGTCATCCATTTGGGCGTATTACTATTCTTCCGTATTGACTTCAGGGGAATAAATGTATTTTGTGCATTAATAATTAAATAAGTTAGATTGCTATACATTTCATCCAAATCGCTGACCTGGTATGCATATTACCCTCCGTGACCCGACCCCTGGTCATGACCTGACCCATGGTTATGACCTGACCCCTGGTCATGTCCCGACACCTGACCGCGCCGATAATGTCCGAACCATCCGTATGACATTTCATATTCGATTTCAAATAGGTTTTCATATTGTCAAAGTTGGCTCTCCTGAAGTTATTCGTACTTTTTAATTCTTCCCAAATAATATTAAATCTTATTTCTTGATGATCGCTAGAGCCTAGACTATCTCCCACTTTTACGTTACTCATTAGGTGCTCATTATTAGTTAAAACTAAGTCCAAAGTATTTTCTCCCCTCGTAGGATCGGTAATCATTTGTTTTAGGAAATTATCTTGCACCACATCTAAGATTTTTTTTTTTTTTTTCCTGATATCCTACTGAAATTTCCCAGTCAATGTTTCTATAATTAAAATCTCCCATGATCACAACGTTTTTGTACTGGGACACTGCGAATTTAATGAATCAGGGGAACAGTCTGCTCAATGCTGAGGTTAGGAGATCTATACAGGACGCCAATAATAACTTTCTTATTCTTGCCTATAATCTCTACCCAAATAGATTCCGTTCTATCCTCTTCCTTAATCGAATTGTTGATAATACAGTTTATTTTATTTTTAACGAATAGTGCAACTCCTCCCCCACTCCTGCCAACCCTGTCCTTGTGAAAAAAAATTATATCCTTCTATTTCGATTTCCGGAAGGAAATGTTTATCAGGCATGTTGGTCCATGATTCACTAATAGCTATGATATTAAAATTCTCTACGCATGCTTTACCTCGCAGCAAATAAATTTTGTTAATTACGATTCTTCTATTTATATAGTATACTTTAAGTTATCCTCCCTCCACTTGCTTTGGTGATTCTTTTCACAGTCCCTCTCTGAGTTGTTTCTATTGTCTAAACTATATTCCGATACTTCCCACCCCCTACTCCCACGTAATCTACCCGACACTACCCTGTAGGATGCCTACTTCTTACTCAAGGGATTCAACAAAGAGCCGTAATCCTCTGGGCGACAAGTGCACGCCGTCCCTCGTATATAGATGATTCCTACCGTAAGAGCGATCCCAGTTGTCGACAAATGCCCATCCATTGGCCTTACAATGTTTTGCCAGCCTGCAATCCATTGCAATAGCCCTGGAATGTCACATGCCTCCAACTCTACGCCTCGGAAGGATTCCACATACAACAGGAACACCTCCCCTATTCCTAATCTTGTCTAGCGCATCCCGGAACCGCGCAAACAATTCTTCACTCCCTAACTTACCTATGCCATTGCCCCCAGCACTCAAGCAAACGACGGGGTCCCTACCTTCCCCTATTAAACACTCTTCAATCCTATCTCTAACATCATCTATCCCCGCGCCGAGGAAACACACCTGCGTCCTACATTTCCTATCTTTATCACAGAAAGCCCTATCTAAGTGCCTCACTTGACTGTCTCCTACAACTAAGATCTTACCTGTGGGCAGGGATCAAGCGTCTGCCCTTCCCTTCTTCTCTTGAATTTCCTTTGTTTCTTCTTCCTGTGGACCCACGAGAGCTGAAACGAGTTCCTGCAATCGAGCGGGCCTGGTGAGGACTTTTATCCATCCAGACCCCAAACTTGGTTTGTCTTCCGTACGAGTAATTTGGGCCTTCGAGCGGAGAACTCGATTCTCATCTTTGAGGAGCATCCTCCAAGATTTCAATTCTACTAAGTAAAAATTGTACCTCATCGGCGCTGAACACTCTAACACAACAACTCGCCATATCACTATATATGTATATATATATATATATATATATATATATATATATATATATACATATATACACATATATATGTAATCATCATAATGGGATCTTGGTGATGGTGACGGTGACTGTAACGGTGAACACGATAACGGTGACGTCGGTGACGACGAGGACAGTGACGGTGATGATGACAATGACAGTAACGGTGACGGTAATGATGACGGTAATAACGGCGACGATGACGGTGCCGATGACGGTGATGATGACGATGGTGATTTTTGTAATGTCGTCAATGAACGACTACAACAAGTGATGGCGAAATGAAAATACTGTTCCTGAAGGCCGTTTTATTCATATAACTAAGTTTATATACAGAATGTGACTGCCTACCTAAGCATGGGTACGCGGATGGCATCATCTTTGTTCCCAGCTATTATAATTATAGAGATTAATTTTTTCGTACATATATATTTTATATTATTTTATACTACTCGATCTATATGCAAAGTTTGTTCGATATACATATGTGTACGCATGAATGTGAATGTTAATAATTACACTGTTACGTATATGATGTTGTGGTAATCAAGACGTATGTGTGTTCGTACGTCTGTTTCTACGTATGGAAGCATGGTTTTATGTATAACAAAGACTCGGCACGCTATGCGGCGCTGACCTCAGCGATGAGGTACAGTAGAAAGGTACATGTAATAGAAGAGAGTAAGTCGAAATGAAGGGGGGGGAAATGTAAAGTGAACATGTGTAAAAATGTGTAAAAGAGTATATATCACTTAAAACGAACAAACTTAGGAAAGACATAGTATACAATGGAACATATAAATAATAATTAGTACTTATGAACTAGATTTGAAGTAGACAGTACTTGTGGAACGCCTCAGGAATGACTGAAATATTCAGGGAGTTGTGATACGACTCCGGAGGTCATAACAAGGCTGAACATTGGAAATGGGGAGAGACTGTGAAGTGGAGGAAGGCTGGTCCTCGGAAGGGGGAGGAGGGTCAAATGGAGAAATATCATCTAAGCCGAGATCAAGGTGCAATACGGTTTCCTAGAAGTCATGCAGATTGCATGCTCCGACTTTATTACCGGGTTCTTTTTTTAATTATTCTACAGTATAAGGACCAAGAAACTTAGGAGAAATTTTGGAAGTAGGAGTGTGATTGAGTGGATGATGATGATGATGATGATGATGATGATGATGATGATGATGATGATGATGATGATGATGATGATGATGATGATGATGATGATGATGATGATGACGACGACGACGACGATGATGATGATGATGATTATGATGATGATAATGTTATGATGATGATGATGATGATGATGATGATGATGATGATGATGATGATGATGATGATGACGACGACGACGACGATGATGATGATGATGATGATTATGATGATGATGATGATGATGATGATGATGATGATGATGATGATGATGATGATGATGATGATGATGATGATGATGATGATGATGATGATGATGATGATGATGATGATGATGATGATGATGATGATGAAGACGACGACGACGACGATGTTGATGATGATGATGACGATGAGGAGGAGGAGGAGGAAGAGGACGATGACGACGACGACGACGATGATTATGACATTAATGACAGTGATAATGATGATGATGATGATCATCATCATCATCATCATCATCATCATCATCATCATCATCATCATCATCATCATCATCATCATCATCATCATCATCATCATCATCATCATCATCATCATCATCATCATCATCATCATCATCATCATTATCATCATTATCGTGATGATGATGGTGCTGACGATGATAATTGCGGTTGTGATTACGATGATGATGATTATAACGAAGATAAAGTAAGTGCTGGAACACGCGTCCATTTTTCGAGACATAAAGGAAAATGTTGTTGAAAGCATTAACTTTCATTTTTTCGAAACATTACTTCGCTTGATTTATTATCACGGACAATGTTATCATGGCAATAACGGCCCTTTTTGACCACATGAAATGAAAATAAAATAATTATTTAAATGCAGTGGCTATTTCCTAAATGACCATAGAGTGTACTATCCTATAGTCTTGTTTTACGCCAGTAGTTACATAGTTGGATTATTTCTCACCTCAAGTCAAGACTGAGGACTATAAAGTATTTACCCTTTTTAAGTATTTTAATTCTAATGTGTGCTCTAAGTAAATAAAACTATTTTGATTGTATGCGTTTAAACTAAAAAATATTTTAAAATATAGTTACCCACATTATATTTACGTTTTCTTTAAAAGTATAAGAAAACGTATAGAGAAGGGAAAACTTAAGGTTTGATCAAAATACTATATGGAAAACTAATGGATGACGTAAGCAATATATTTTGACATATATGTAATACAATTAAATCAAGATGAGGAAAATAAGCTGAAGGAGAGCATGAAAGTATAGAGGATATAGGGAATGGAAATAGGGCGCACCCGCGACAGAGGAGAGAGAGAAGAGAGAAAGAGAGAGAAGAGGGGAGAAAGATTTTTTCTTAGATTTATTACGCTCAAGAAGTATCAAACCTCGTGCAGAAAAGTAGCTATTTACAGAGTACCTGTGACACATAGGACACTATCGGACCGTAAACTGACGGAATTAATTATATATAGTAACAGTTGAACACCCGCCAAAGTTCGGGTGTTACAAAAGAATTACATCCAAATGATCACCTTCAGGCAAATATTTACAAACATCATGGGCTAATATTGTCGATGAGGTGTAAAGGAGCTACCATGGGACACTCAGGACAGTAGTTCAGCCAGCTGTTGGCATAAGGGGCGTCGCGTAATCTGCACGATGGGTACCTAGATCGGCACGTCTCTGGTCTCACCCATCTGTCACACAATGCCAGTGTTTCTCAAACTTTTTTACACCAGGGCGCACCTATGAATTAACCAAAACTTTGTGGCGCACCTTTGAATTAAACAAAACTCTGGGGCGCACCTATGAATTAACCAAAGCTTTTGGGCGCATCATTGATTCTACCCCAAAAAAGGAACTAGTTCATTAGAAAATCCCACAAATTATGTAAAACGGAAATATAAAAAATAAACAGAAAGTATTAAAAGATCCGGATTGTCATTCAAATAATCAGTTGAGAGAGAGGGGGGAGGGGGATCAGAAATGACTCATTTAAATCCCCTAGGAGAGAAAAAGGGAAAGGATTATCCATGTCATTGCTTCTTAAAAATTAAGGAATTTACCTTTCAGTTCAAAATGTCAAATGGCGAGGCGTTGACGCTGATTATAATTATTAAACCACATTTTTTGTGTCTCTAAAATATATGACAATCATACAATTTTTTAAAATATGAGCATATTTCATTAATTAAATCTTCCGTTATCTTGCGGCGCACCTGGCTACCTTCCAGGGCGCATTAGTACGCCCGGGCGTACCGTTTGAGAAACACTGCACTATGCGATTGCCGGTTCTGAGGCCAGTACTCACTACGTTGTGCCGTTTCACCATAAGTCCACTGTATCTGTCTGTATGTGGATGAGGAAGAAAGTTCTCGTAGTGTTGGATGGATACATTTGGAACCTCCTCAGCATTGCTACCACGGCGAGCAGGAAGGCAGGCAGCTTTTCGTACCATCCGATTGTAAGAGGGTAGGAGGGTAGTAATAGTAGTTGTGTTGTCAACCCTTTAGATGTCCAGCGTGTACACGCGCGCATCCACGCATATAGTGAGCGTGAACCTTCAACCAACTCTCAAGAGATTCTCCATTGTCTCGGATTTTCTTCCCAAGGGACATTCCATTGTCTCCAATGACCAGATGACTTGGCCTTTCGGCCAACGCCCGAACACCTGCTCGGACGATGGTCTTCGCCAGCGTTTCGGGGAAACGCCAAACACCTGCAACTACAATAAATGCGTCTCCTGTCATCGTTGCCACCTGCTTCGCCAACCGACTAGACAAACCTTTTTAACCGATTAGTATATGGCACCACTTGTACATAGTGTAAAATATTTATTCTGGCACACACACACACACACACACACACACCCAGTCTTCCTCGGAGGTTGCATGTAATTGTAAATCAGAAAAAAATGGAATATGAAAGGAAAGACACCCTTTCGAGTGTGCCTCTCCAAAACCAGAATCCAATGTACAGTAGATACTAACTACAAATCTACAGTTGTAGCAAGCAGAGTTTTACTACAAGCAGTCCTCGTTATTACTCTCGAGGAGCGCCAAACCTAGTACAAAAATAATGTTATTTATAGATTATTATTGACTTAAGATACTTCCGAACCATAACTGAGAGAATGAATTATATACAGTTCAACACCCGAGAAAGTACGGATGTTGCAAAAAGATTACTTCCAAATTATCACCCTCAAGTAAATATTTACAGACATCAAGAACTGATTGTTGATGAGGTATTAAAGGGGCTACCTGTCACACTGGTCTGTAGCCAAGCCTGAGTCACTCACAACATTGTGTCGTTTCACCATAAGTACGTCTATACTTATGTGGAAGAGAAAGAAAGATCTCGTAGTGTTGGATTAATACACTTGTAGCACCTCTCAACATAGCTACGGTGGCGAGTAGGGAAGCACGCAGCTTGTTGTACCATCCGCTTGTAAGAAGGTAGGAGGGTAGTAGTAGTAGTAGTAGCAGCTGGTGGATCCATACTGCAGGCAATCCTCGCTAGCCGACCAGCGGTGTCATTGGCCAGGAGTTCAATATGGGATGGAATCCACAGAAAGCGTCCAGTTGCCGCATTATATGTGTTACCACATGCTGATGTACAGGAATGGTAAATGAGAGAGCGCGGAGCGCTGACTGAGAGTCGCAGATGATTAAGCCGTTGTCTCTGGTCCGTGTCAGCAAAATAACAATTTCCAGGAGCCCATGTAACTCACAATACTTGGAGCTTGACGAGTTAGGGAGTTGACGGCCTACCCAGCCCCCTTGTAGTGGTTCCATGCTGGAGGAGTTACAGAGCACAGCCAGCACTACCGTCCCCCTGCAAAGAACCGTCAGTGAAAAGATGGTGGACCACACGTAGAGAAGATGATAGTCTGGTGGTAGCTTCCAAGACTAGTTGTTTTTGCAGCTGCGGTAGGTCGGACTTGGTTGTTGGAGTATAGGAGACTGCTGGCAAGGGGGTCTGCCAAGGTGGGGTACTAGGGTCCTCGTTCTCCGCCAATATGTGAATGTTAAGCCACCGAATGCTTGAACTGACGTTGTTGACCAGTGAGCAGCCGACAGGACGAAGCTGAAGACGAGGCTCCGCCAGATCAAGCGATAGTGGAGAGACAAATGAGGGTAGTGCAGATACTTGATAGTGTATATTCTCTCTACACGTGATGGGAGACGAAGTTCTTGCTGCATATTGACGATCCTGGTTGAGGCAGGGCAACCCAAGATGAGCCTCATTATCTGGTTTCGAAATTCATCAAGTGGATGCAAAGTAGTTTTGGAAAGCTAACAAAATGCAGAAGAGAGGTAATAAACCACGGATCGAATGAATGCTATTTATATAGTTCTGGCGACAGGGATGGACACTCCAGCAACATTATTGGTTAACACCTGAGAGGAGTCAGTCGTTTCTGCAGCCGAGTTAGCAGGTCATGGAGAATAGGATCCAGGTGTTGTCTTGCTGGAATGGAACGTGTAATGCGAATTGGGGCCCCCAGGTAGAGGTACTGTGTACATAGTGGTACGATGGTGTTACATACGTACATATACCAAAGGCTTTTTCCCCGATATAAGGGAGGTAGCCAAAAAACAAAGGCATAAAAACCACTCCCACTCATTCCATCACCATAACACGATGGTGTTACCTATGGCAAAATCTGGTAGACTGATTGCTGGGCGACAAGATAAGATTCTGCTCTTTTCCTGTGAGATAATAATACCACATGACATGAGGAGGAGGACAAGTGGAATAAGTGAAAGAAGTGTTGCATGTCTTGCGGAGATCTTGAATGAATCCATATGTCATCTGCATAGCAAGTGAGTGTTGTTCCGTCGATGTCTGGAAGCAGAGAGGAAAGGCGATGCATAAGGATATTGAACAAAAAGGACTGAGTACACCTCCTTGTGGGGTACCGAGTTCAAACTCCCTGTCATCGTTGTACGCAACCTTAAACAATACACGTGAGTTTCTGCTCAGCATGTATCCTCTTATCCACCTCAGTAAATTTCCTTTGATGACTAAGTCAACAAGTTGGTCAAGGGTAATATCCCTCTTGGCGATGTCGAATGTACCCTTCAAATCAATGAGGGTACACTCACCCCTGGTGGGACAGAGGTGAGTGTTGAGTCCCATGAGGCAATGGTACGTTCCTCGTGGTACGTATCCCAGGCGGTAGCAGAGGCTATACAGCTGGAGGAGAGGGTTTCCAGGTACCTCCAGGAGTACTCGGAGAACGGCGTAGACGATGCCATTATCGCCAGGAGCTGTCGTCTTAACCTTGGCGAGGGCTCGTCGTAGTTCTTGTTCGGTTATAGCCTCCTTGTCTTCTTCATGAGTCTTCAATAAGGCTGAGTTTAGTTGGAGTGCACGATCATTTTTGTGGGTGGAGAGAGCGTTGTGTACGTATGGTAGGAAGTTGCTGGTTCGCGAATGTGCTGACCAGCAATCAACAAGGTCCTGTGCAAACTGCTCAGGACTATGATGGAGGGCATTATGATGCTTTTTCTTCACCACCTTCTTGATGAGGTGCCACATGGTGCCAATGCTCGTCTGATGGTTAATGCTGTCCGTTAGTCTTTTCCAGAAATCCGTTTGAACACAACGCTACAGAGCGACCAACTCATCTCTTGATAATTGGCACTGGTGTAGAGTTTCAGGAATTGGTCTTCTCTGAAAGACGAGGCCATCCTTCATTGCTTTCCTGAACGTTGCGGTTATCTAATATCCAATTGTAGGTATCAGGACAACGCGCAACATGTGGCTTTTTGATGTATTGGGTGTAGAAAGCATGTGTGTCGTTTACGAGTGAGGAATATAACTGCTCAGGACAGTGGTGGTCAAATGTGGGAAGGAGGTTAGTCACGTATGCAATATATGCAGTGGCGTAGCTAGGCGGGGGCGAGGGGGACGGTTCGCCCCTAGCGGCACTTTGAAGGGGGCGGCACTGTGGGGTCTGCCGTAGGCTATAAATCTGTATAGGCTGTATTGAAATAATAGTGGTTTTAATGTTGGGACGCTACTCACAGTTGAAGGAACTTTTCGATTTCGACTAACTTAAACTTTGGCATGTGTATTTAAGCGATTGTTAGCTTAGCCAAACAATAAACATTATGGAAATAAGTTCCACCACAAGGACTCGAACCTTTGCCTTAGCGACTGCTTATTATGAAGGCAAAGGTTTGAGTTCTTGCGGTGGAGCTCATTTCCATTTGTCAAAATGACACACAATAAACATTATCCAGTCGAAGCCGTGTTTCAACAGAGAGTTCATTGCAATTACGTGAAGTCAGTCAGTGTTATCGACCGCGACGCATCTATGCATTTCCTGTTAATTGGAATGCTATCCGTTATTGGAATTGGTATTTTCCTGTAGCAACATATAAGGCGCGAAGAAGCCGGAAAGCTAGACAGTAAACTAGCCTTGCAATGTCACGCGGAAGAAATTAAGTGTTTATAATAACGTATACATTTGTACATGACACATAAATGTATATGCAATTTGTGTATTTCATATATAATGTAAGCTAGATATGCGAAAAGTACTTGTTGGCAAAGCTAAGTGTCGGTTGGTTAAGCGTCCCTTGGCTGATTTCATACCAAATGATCACAAGCGTCCCTTGGCTGATTTCATACCAAATGATCACAAGCTCACAAGATATATGCTCACAGGACAAATGCTCACACCCTTAACTGAAAAAGAGACAAATGCCCACACCATCATTTTTTATATATTTCAAATATTTCTTGAGATGTGGAAACAAAAGTACAAAAAATTAATCCCTTTGCTATCCAAGGTTTTTGTGAACAATTCAAGCAGTAACTTACAGACTAGACGTTAAATACTTTGAGCAATTCCTATCATTATTTTCAAAGGAACATAGTTATTTGAGCAGTTCACTATAAGGTATGTATTGAATACATTGCGCAGTTCCTGTATTGGGTAAACTTTGCTGTGGCCATATTTAAGGATGTCATGAATGAAGGTTGCAGAACATTGGAAGAATTCTTCATCGCTGTAGGACACTGCATTCGTCTGGAATAAAGACTGATACTGTGATACTGTAATAATATTCAAAAGGAGTAATAAGTAAAAAAAAATGTGTTAATGATAAATAAAGAGTAAATTATATTATAATACTGTGATACTGTGAAAAGCTGCAAATATTGTGAAATAAATCAAGATTTGTTGAACAAACAGTCGAAAGATAGTATTCCCGTATGTACGCTTTCTTTCAGTTATTTTCTATTAACAGAAGTTCGTTTGAAAATTGAAGGTATGTGTTGTTGTTTTTTTCTTTTCTTTTCTTTTTTTCGTGCGTGGTTAGGTTGTTTTCTGGTGATTTGGCCGACTGTTTTGGTCGCGCCTTCACCTGGCCAGGACAGCTGTTATCGATCAACCATCTTTTACCTTTGATTTTCAGCCGAACTTGTTTTTTTCCAAATTACTTTATTGTATTCCAGCTTATTCACTTTCCTTGCCATTAAATTACCATCAGTATATTATTTGTTTTGTGATTAACTCACCTAGCGTACATTCCATTCTCGCGGTTTTCCGATACTCCGATATTTTCATATTTTTTTCATCATGCCAACATAACATGTAGAATCGAATATTTTAAGACTTTTTTCTTATATGGCATTTTAACCGCAAATGCATAGTAAAGAAGATATTAATTTTATTAATAATATTAAACACGGTTTTTGGTGTACAGTAATACTATAGCCTACATCATGACTGCCACAAATTATTTTTCCCCTTGTTCATACCGATCAAATTTAAAAACCTAGCCTAAATTACTACGGTGAGACGTCACAGGAAATGGAAAAGAGATTAGCTGAACAAAAGAACGACCTGCGGCATCACAGAATATCAAACTCTCCAGTCATACACACAGAAACACACGGACTTTTGCCAAACTGGGAAGAGGCACGAACTCTCCGAACGGGCTTATGGAGACCTCAATTAGACCTCAACACAAACATCTAATACAACACATTACACCTAGACCACACCGTACAGACTATCTGTCAGCTGCGCCCGTCCCACGTGCGGTCTACACGATAAGACGTGTATAACCAGATAGGCCCCACCACAGAACACTTCTTATAACATTGGACATTAGTAAAGCTTTTGATGCTATCCCCCGCCACAACCTAACAAATAAAATATATAACACAGACATGCACAATAACACCAAAAGATGGCTGGCCAATTATCTGGCAGGCAGGAATGCTCATGTGTCATATAATGGCCAATCATCTCACATCAGAAACATTAAGAACGGAGTACCACAGGGCTCAGTTCTATCCCCCACATTATTTAATCTATACATGCATGACTTACCCACGCCAGACACCTCAGAAATACAAATCTCTTCCTACGCAGACGACATAACAATCACATGCACACATCGTAACACAGACAAAGCTGCAGAAATAATCCAGCCTTACCTTGACACACTCAACACATGGTTCATCACAAACAGACTCAAAATAGCTCCAACCAAATCTACAGCAACACTTCTCACCAACTGGACAAAAGAACACAAATACATACCTCATCTCTACATCAACAACACTCTAATACCACACACAAACACACCGAAAATTCTTGGTGTAACATACGATACATCCATGTCTTTCAAACAACACCTCACAAACATAAAAAACAAATGCACACCTAGACTTAACGCACTCAAGTCAATCACTGGAACAACATTTGGACAAAACAAAGAAACTAATATAACAATATACAAACAATGCATACGCTCAGTGATGAATTATGCGAGTCCTGCATGGGCTCCTAATCTCAGTGAGACACACCACAACACCCTTCAAATCATACAAAACAAAGCCCTAAAAACAATTACAGGCTGCACAAATACATCACCTACAGACCATTTACACCATGAAACAAAAGTCCTCAAAGTCAAGGACCACCTCGACATGAGAGGCACACAAACACTTGCTGCAGCCACCACAAACACATCACACCCGCTACACTACATAGCAGAACACCCACACACACCAAGAAACATTAAAACTACACCCATAGACCTTTATTACACACAGATACTCTCTTCTCTTCCTCCACAACCACCAAATACCAGCCTCCGGAAACATATTCATAATCATATCACTCACCGCTCCATTAACACACTGAAAGACAACACACTGCTACATGCCAGACCCCCTGATATCCACCCTTCTGAATCCTCTCTCCCACGTAAGGACAGAGTCCACTTGGCCAGACTGCGGTGCGGTCACCACCCAGCACTTCTAAGCTACCAGAAGAGGCTGGACGACCGTGTTGTGAACAGCTGCCCAGGATGTAACACTTCACCCCATACCATACAACACATAATGGAAGACTGCATTATACACAATCATGCACGCAAACAACACAACATACACTCTATAAAGGATTTGTGGGAAAACCCAGTTTCGGCTGTGGCCTTCCTTGGGGAGACGGGACTGCTCGGACAGACAGTCTAGGGAACGACAACAACAACAACAACAATAATACACCCCTTCACCAGTTTGACTGGTGATAGCCATAATGATGTAATAATAGTAATAATAATGATAATAATAATAATAATAATAATAATATCGCATGTAGCCCATTAACTGACAGGCTACAAGAATATATAAACAACTCAAACCCATCCTGGGGTAATACAGGAGTTCTCATGCCTTACCTGGGGCTAATCAGGAACGCCCTCTACACGCGGGAAGTGAAATCTACTCACTTCCCGTAAGTTACACACACACACCTCTCACGAACATAGCCACGTCCCACGCACAAACATCTACACTTACTTTTTCTTCGACTAAAATTCGCTTCCTTTCTAACTTTCTCTTATACTACATCTTCTCATTTCAGTTTACCTCCCACTAAAAGATTTTTCCGTTTTTCCACCTTTCTCTCCAACTACGCCTCCTACCATTTTCTGAACTTCTGGTGATATAATCTGCTCTTCCTCCCGGCGTTGACGCCACCGTCCAAGCTCCCAGCCCAGTTCTCCCGAGCCACGACCACCAACAAGCCCCTAATCGCTCGCAAATCGCCCGGTGGCAATAGCCCTCTTTTATACGCTACTGTCTTTTCATTTTCTTACAGACATTCTTCCCCTCCCACAAAAAACGATCCCGCGCAAGCGGGTGGTCTTTCCTAGGAATCTAGAATCCAGAATCCTCAATTAGAATACATAACAATAACAACTCTTACATTAAAACCAAGCCAACTCCAAAAATTACAGTCAGTACGAAACAAAACACTACGATTCGCCGCACACTCCAAACCCCCATACCATAACACAATAGAAGAACTACACACACAACATAAACTCGAACCCCTGAACACAAGACTCTACAGACTAGGATACAGAACATGGAACAGTCTAACAGTATTAAATCCAGAATTGGTACAACACAGCGAAGAAATAGGCACAGAAAACGAACATGACCACAACTGGTGGCCTAGAGCAGTGATTCCCAAACTATCTTACCTGACGCCCCCTTTTTGCTTCCAGTAGACCCGCACTCCCCCACTCCCTCTTTTGTTCATGTGAAATGATTCTTGCATTTATTTCTTAGCATTGTTCAGGAAAACAGATTTCTGTTTGTATTATAATTTAATAATGAACAAGCGACCTTCAGTGGTGACTAACGTCACCGCTTTAGCCTGCGGCGCTAGGAGCTTGCTTCGCTCGCATTTTAGCTGGTAAACTAAGATACTCTTCCCTTGAGCCAGAATATTTGTAATCAGGATTGTCCTTTAATAGCTCACCAAACTTTCGAACTATACGTTGGAAATCATTTATCATAGCTATTCTAGGTTTTAACCTTTTTATGTTTTTGTACAATTTGGGAAATAATTTCATATGTTCATCTTTAAGGCCACGGGACAATATCTTATACGCCCATTCTTCAAAATGTCGGGAAACATAGTACCTCGATCAATTCTGTTGGCTCGGCCGGGGGCTTGGCTGCGCAAACAGCGGCCTAAGGTCGCAGCTTTCCGCGCTCAAATCCCTCGTTTTCCCCTTCGGCCTCGGCCTCGGGGCGAAACCCCAACACGGGATCCCCAGCACGAAGAAGAACGCGAAGAAGAACACGAAGAAGAACGCGAGGAAGAAGAACGCGAAGAAGAACACGAAGAAGAACGCGAAAAAGAACACGAAGTAGAATGAGAAGAAGAATGCGAAGAAGAACGCGAAGAAGAACGCGAAGAGGAAGAACGCGAGGAAGAAGAACGCGAAGAAGAAGAACGCGAAGAAGAACGCAAAGAAGAATGCGAAGAAGAACGCGAAGAAGAAGAAGAAGAAGAAGAAGAAGAAGAAGAAGAAGAAGAAGAAGAAGAAGAAGAAGAAGAAGAAGAAGAAGAAGAACGTGAAGACAATATCTTATACGCCCATTCTCTAAAATGTCGGGAAACATAGTACCTCGATCAATTCTGTTGGCTCGGCCAAAAACTGACAAAAGTTCCAGCACGAAGAAGAACGCGAAGAAGAACGCGAAGAAGAACGCGAGGAAGAAGAACGCGAAGAATAACACGAAGGAGAACGCGAAGAACACGAAGTAGAATGCGAAGAAGAATGCGAAGAAGAACGCGAAGAAGAACGCGAAGAAGAAGAACGCGAGGAAGAAGAACGCGAAGAAGAACGCGAAGAAGAAGAACGCGAAGAAGAACGCAAAGAAGAATGCGAAGAAGAACGCGAAGAAGAACGCTAAGAAAAACGCGAAGAAGAACGCGAGGAAGAAGAAGAAGAAGAAGAAGAAGAAGAAGAAGAAGAAGAAGAAGAAGAAGAAGAAGAACGTGAAGACAATATCTTATACGCCCATTCTTCAAAATGTCGGGAAACATAGTACCTCGATCAATTCTGTTGGCTCGGCCAAAAACTGACAAAAGTTCCAAATTGAGTGAAGTTTATTTTTAATTATATATAAAAGCCACTCAAACAAATAATAGTACATTCCAGAGACATTTTTCTAAGTAACTAAAAACGAAACATTTGGTTCAAAGGGAGCTAAGAAAAAAAGTTTTAACATTAGCAAATTGGCAAAATTTACTTGCAATTTTGAGAATAGATAATTTGAAAACATGGCATATAATATTTGGAAAGACTCATGAGACTAAGGCACAATTTATTAACTAATTTAGTAAGATGGATGCTGCTGCTTCTTCCTCATAAGATTAGAAATTCTAAGATTGAAGTATTAGGAGTTTGTGACGAGTCCCTCAGTGTCGTCAGTGTGGTTGGTATCGGTGACGTGTCCAAAACGTGTAAGGAAACTAGCTTATAGAAAACGGGTTGGAGTGACTGCTATAATTATACTTTGGATGTATGTAATGGCAGATATTTGTTCTTTGAATGATTTTATTATTCTAATTAAACAAATATTTTTGAACAGATGACTTCACGCCCCCCTTGTATCCTCCTCACGCCTCCCTAGGGAGGCGCGCCCCCTAGTTTGGGAACCACTGGCCTAGAGTGTCCCCAATCACTAACGGACCCGCACCTGAACCTAAATACATACTATAAAACACAAATACACCACTTTATCATATTCATTGTTCTACTAAACAATGAGTATGGCAAAATAGAAGTCACTACCCCCCCCCCCCCAACAATAAACTGTAAAAAATACCACTAGTCGTCATCCCCATGGGACAAAAAAATCATACTCATTGGGAAAAAAAAGTATACGACATATAAATATCAAGACCCTCCTCCATCAGCATGAAGACAAAACCTACCCCCATAGAATTCAAAACCTATAATGGGCACAAATAATCGTATACATTTAATACTAAAAAAAAAAAAAAAAATAACAACCGACAGAGAAGTAAGCCCAAACCTATAAGAAGATGGACAGAACCTCCAACTCTGTAAACGAAAATAACTAGGCAGAAGCTTCGCGACAAGATAACACACTAGCAATCACAAAAATAATTACAACAGCAAATGGGTCTGCTCCACACCTATCTTACTCTAACTTCCTTCCATTTCATTCTTTCTCTACACTAACCCTCCAAATCCCCCTCCCCCTCTCCTCCATCTTACCTATCCTGTCCAGTAGTAGTAGTAGTCTGTCACAGAGAAAGGATAATTCTGGAAGAGAGAGGACCCACGCTGGATCGACTCGCCGCTTCAGATACGCCTTTTGTGCCGTCACTTACCCTAGTCACTATCTCTGTTTGACGTGCCAAACCCTACTAATTACATCGAAAGTACTGCTACCCGACTCGTGGAATCTCGCTCTGGCAGAATTATGTCCCACATTACTCTCTTTGTACGATCGACATAGCCCGTGTGGTCTTTAAACTTGCCTTTACGACAAGAGAGGGGAACCCTTCGTCAAGAATAGCCCGGTCTCGCGCGTCTAGGCGTACTCGGGCCTCGTATTCGTTGATTGTTGCGAGATAGACAGGTTTCGTGCGTTAAGCGACATAGTGCCAACGCGCTAGTGAGCGCCCGCGCCCCCTCCCCCCTAGATTCACGTTTTTCACGTTAAGAGCCGTACCGAGACTTAGCGTTTAGCGTTATCAGTACCTCCATGGCGGCTACTTATAATATGACTGGCGTGCCGAAACGACGGAGCTGCGCTCCAGGATCTGAGCCTCCATCTGACGATGAAACTGCCATGGTGGCGGCCCCTCCTCGTAACAAGGGTGGCAAGCTCCCAACGTTCAAGGTCGTACCCTTGGCGGGATACGACATAGCGTTTGAGGTGGTGAGAACTTTGGAGAAAGCCCCCTCCACGGCAAACTTGTATCCCACCGACCCCTTAACGATAGTAACTTGCTTCTGTTACCAAGCAGCTATCAACTCGTTGAGGAGCTGGAGGCAATTAAATCGTTAGATGGCAAGCCTCTGACCCTGGAGTGACTCAATCCCGAGGACAAGTGGCATAGACTCGTGGTACACGACTACCCGACCTCTTACATGACCGAGGCCATCGAGGACCACTGTCAGGTAATCGGGGCCACGAGAATGCGCCGCTGGGATAAGACGCCCACGCGCCAGGTTCTGATCACCATCAAAGGTGAACCTTTTAATAGATTTGAATGGGGATGTATGGCAAGTATGACGTACGAACTTACATCCCTGATCCTCTCCGATGCTTCAAGTGTCAATGTTATGGTCATCACCAAGCGCGGTGCACTGCTAAGCAACCCAAATGCGGCATTTGCAGCCTGTCTCATGCCACCGAGACTTGTCTTAACAAGTTTAAGGCCGGCACGGAGACTGTTGCCAAGTGCCCCAATTGTGGCAAGAAGCACCACGCCTGGAATGCCTCTTGTTCAGTGCGTAAAGCTCAGGCCATTGTCTGTAGGGAAAGGAGAGAGAAGCAACAGGACTTCATATCTGCCCCCACCCCCCAGGTATATATGTATGGGGCAGCAGGAAGTCACTCTCCCACCGTAATACAGCCACCTGCACCTAATGCTCTTGATCTGAACAATCAGGAGCACTTTCCCGCACTTAATACAGCTCCTACACACACACCTACTCGAACACAGCCAGCTCCCAAAAAAAGCCCCCACGCCCACCCCCAAGCCCACGCCCACGAGCACAGGAACGGCAGCCCCCTCCACCTCAATATCCGTCTGATGTCATCCCCCTGCGGGAAGATGATATCAGTCTGATTGTGACTGGTGTCGTCGCTGGAATCACAAGTACCCTAGGGGAAAGTGATGCAGAGAAGACACTAGACATGGTGAATAAGGCTGTCAAGAATGTGCTCAACCTCTTAAAGGCGAAGAGAAACCCTTCCAAAAATCCCAGGCGAAAGGAGAGGACTCCCTCCCCCTCTACCTCCTCATCTCCCACCTCCCCCTCTACCTCCTCATCTCCCACCTCCCCCTCCTCCTCCTCCCCTGCCTCTCCCTCCGCCTCTGCCTCCTCCTCCTCCCCTTCCACTTCCCCCAAGCCCGCCACACCCACTTTCACGATTGGCAAAACGACGCCCACATCATTGAAGACGAGGAAAGTGCCTCCTGCCAAGCCCCAACACCGTCAATGTGCTCTTGAAGACTCCTCTTCTGATGAGGAGGAAAATGCTTCCACTGTAATAAAGTCGCAACCCATCTTGTCTTCTGACCGGGGAGGACAAGATGAGGACGTAATGGAACTCGACAGGGAAGAAAGTCGCCCTGTTCAATAATCACTTAAGGTTACTACAGTGGAACATAAACGGGTTCCACAGTAAAAGCTCGTATCTCCTTGCGCTTGCTCAAAAGTATGATTACGATATCATACTTCTCCAAGAGACATTGGTGAGTGATGAGGTGCGATTTCCGGGATATCGCATCTTCTCCCTCCTCACATACCCACTACTAGGGGGTGCATGATCAAATCATCCATCCCCTGTAGTGAAATCATGGACCCTGTATCATGTGGGGATGGTGTAGAAGTTCCTGCGGTTCGACTCCATCGGGCCCACGAAACGTACACCATCTACAACGTATACAGGGGCCATAGTGCGGTGCTGGACCTTGGAGAACTGTGTGCTCTTGCTGCGGACAGGGTCCTCATCATAGGAGGGGACTTCAACGCCATCATTCATTGTTGATGTCGCCCCAAAGGCCCAATGTCGCTGGGCGCCACTTAAATTACGTGTTAGATGAATGTCCTGACATTGCGTTGTGGAATGATGGTAATCCGACACACGTACAAGGTGGACGACTTGATCTGACCTTGGCGACGGCCACTCTCCTCCCTTAAGTAACCTGGGAGGTGCATCCTAGTGTCACTAGTGATCACTTCGGTGTCTGTGCACATACGGGATGTACCACCCATACCGGCTGTATTACCTGTTCCCAGGTGGAAGACTGCTCTGGCAAACTGGCCGGCCTTTGAGAAATCTGTTGAAGAATGGGCAGCTTCGTACGTTCCACCACAGGACGTGGAAACGTTAGAAGCTGATTTTTCTGCAGCCCTTCAGGTGGCTGCCAACGGAGCCATCCCAAAGACTTGCCAATCCCCCAGGGAACATAAGAACAGTTGGTAATATACCCCCGAGGTGAGAGAGGCTAACCATTGGTTCAACATGCTTAGGCGTGTTTTCCGACGGCTCCGAACTCAGACCAATTTGGCCAACTTGCGCGCTGCAGTTCGTGACGCACATGTCACGACTGCAGATGCCAGAGGAGTAAAATTTCTTGAATGGTTTGAGGGCTTTAACGCTGACACCTCCCTAACAGAGCTGTGGTCCAAGCTCCGTAGAGCAACTGGCAGGACTCAACCGCGACGCACTCATCATACCCCTGTTACTGAGGCGCAGCGGCTGGTGCAGGAGTTTGCCTTTCGCTTCAGCAGCACCTCACTCCCGCAGTGTGTTCAAGACACATTGCAGGACCTCCAAGGAGTGAGGCGCCTTGGTGTTGACGACGTGATGAGTCGGTCGGATGATACGAGTCACACACTGGACCAGCTCAGACACGTCACCTGGAGAGGACCTTGTCACCTATTCCATGCTGACCCACCTTGGGCCAGCGGGTGATGAGGCACTTCTACGGGTGATAAACGCGTCTTGGAGGACTGGCACGCTACCAACAGCCTGGAATACGGCAATCATAACGCCAATTTCAAAGCCAAAAGAACCTGGTGCCTATCGCCCCATCAGCCTGACATGCTGCATAGGGAAGACAGCGGAGAGGATGGTGCTAAACAGGCTGCTGTGGAAACTGGGCCCAATGCACGAGCATATACATGCTTAATGCAAGGGCATTGGCATAGCAAACAGTATAGCAACACTCCTCAATGCTGTTAATGGAACACCGTCCATCGTGGTCTTTTTGGATTTGGAAAAGGCGTTCGAGCTGGCCACTCCACTGGTGATATTAGACACTCTTGCTCGCAAGGGTGTAAAAGGCAAGCTGCTTTCTTGGATTGCTGACTATCTCAGTCACCGGTCTGCGAAAGTAAGATTTCAGGATCACATATCAGAGGCCAGAATGCTGGAGAATGGCACTCCACAGGGGGGTCCTCAGCCCCACTCTGTTCAATACGCTCATCTCCAACATTCTGGAACTACATCTACCCAATGGGCACAAGATTATCTCTTATGCAGATGACCTTCGCCCTTATAATTACTGGAAGGCGGCGGTGCTTCAGCAGGGCCCAGCGCTGCTTAAGCACCGTAGCGACAGAATGTTGCAGGTTAGGGTTAAAGATCTCCCCTACCAAATCGAAAGCCATGGCGTTAGGACTCTGGAGAGATGGGGGCACCTCACCATCCAGGGCCTTAGGCTGGACTGGGTCCATCAGTTTCAGTACCTGGGGGTCTGGATTGATGGGGGGCTCACCTTTCAGAAGTAACTAGGAGAGGCTGAAGGCGAGAACCACAGTCATGAAAGCAATGACGGGGAAGGCACTTGGTGCCACGCACCAGGTCCTTTGCACATTCTATGTGCAAGCAGTCCGCAGTTTGGTGGACTACGCTGCCCCAGCTCTCATAACTGTGGCGACTGCCAAGCTTGAAGACCTAGAGCCTTGCCAAAATGCCGCAGCAAGGATTATCTTAGGAGCTCAACCTTAGACCAAGAATGTTAACCTCCAGATGGAAGCTTCATTGCCTTCGTTAGCATCACGGGTCAGGAGGCTGGAGGTTGACTTTCTTGCCAAGATAGTCCAGAGCCCCAGGATAACTGAGCTGAGTCAGAGCCTTGTGATAGCTCTGGGACGGGTGGATAATCTTATCCACTGCGGTACCTGGCTATCTCAAGCGGCTAGACTCCTGGACTCCTTCAAGCTCACCAGTGCTCTCCTTGAAAAGGGTAGGGACTCTCCTCACCCAGAGTTCAAGTCCCCCACCTCCATGGCTGTCGATACCTGCAACCTTCGTTGTCACAAAGCTTCCCAGTAAGAAGAAGTTGTGTGACCAGGAAAGAGTACGAGCTCAGGCCTTACAGGGCATCCGCACACTGTCGAAACCTGGAATGGCGGTCTTTTATACGGATGGCTCCGTGGACCCCAACAGGCCTCGAAGTGCGGGGGCTGCCTTCGTGACGGATGGTCTGAACTTTGGCAGGAGAGTATCTGATCATGCATCCACTCCAGGCTGAGGCCATAGCAGTCTAAGGAGCGTTATAGCATGCTCTAATATCTCGAACTGGTCCTGTGGTGGTCCACACGGACTCACAGTCTCTGCTAGACACAGCCCAGCGACAATGTACGCCTACTGACCTCCATCCTAGCAATCCTGCTGAAGCTCCTCCAGCAAGGCAGGAGTGTTACGCTCAACTGGGTGCCGAGCCATGTGAGTGTCCCAGGCAACGAGCTAGCCGACGCGCAGCAGAAGCGGCGCGCCAAAGACCCGAAGTCGATGTTGTCGTCCCTCTTAGCAGAAATCAGTTGTGCATACGCACCAGGGCTCTTAACCAGGTACAACGGTTCCTTCAGCACAGACTGGAGGCAGAGGTATCAGAAAGGGCGAGGTGGTACAGGGTAGTCACCGACTATGAGCCCCTTGTACTTACTCACTCCACACCTAGAAAAGTGGAAACTCTGCTCTTTCGTCTGCGGATGGAGGACCGTTATTTCTGGCAAATCAAGAGAAATTCTACAACAGAAGAAAGAAGATGCCACCATTGTCGCCACCCTGAAGCCACCCTTGAGCATTACCTCAAGCATTGCCCTGCAACTGTTTTTCTGAGGAGAGGCCTCCGACATCATCTGAGGGTCTTGTGCGCCGCCTATGCAGCCACCTTAGTGAATACGAATTGCGTCGGCTGGTGGAGTGTCAGCCTCCCCTTTAAATTATCATTGAAATTCATACACTTAATATTAGACAGGGTGCATTCACCGGGATGTGCATACGTATATTACATACGTATGCACATCTATATGCATGAGTGGGTGTGGCCAAAGCCACACACTCTCATACACTGAATCACCCTCCAAATGGGCTCGCCATTAAAGCCCGTGGGAAGTATATTCCCAAATTTTCAAAGTCAAAGTCAAGTTGTCTGTCACTTTGAAGAAGACCTGTAGTCGAAACATCAGTAATATAGTGTTCCTACTTCAGTCTGCGTTTCTCTACCACTTTTTCCACTCATATATATACTGTATATATATACATATATATATATATATATATATATATATATATATATATATATATATATATGACGTAAGCGGAGTAGGAAACAAAGGAGTCTTAGTCTTGAGTTCATTCCTGTCTAGTTTCGCAGGTATGCTTTTTCAATCATACCTGCGAAACTAGTCAGTAATAAACTCAAGACAATGACTTCTGTGTTTCCTACTCTGCTTACGTCAACCTGTCAGAATGGCTCAGCATATATGTATATATATATGTATATACTGTATATATATATGTATATACTGTATATATATGTATATATATACATGTATATATATATATATATATAATGTATATACAGACGCTCCTCAACTTACGTTTTAGTTACGTTCCGAACGGAAGCGAAGGTAAGTTGAAAATGAACGTAAGTTGTTACTGTACTATACATCGGTAAATTCTATTACCGTATCTTATAAAACACCCCTAAATCATTAATTAAACACATAACATTGTAAAATAATAACATTAATTTCAAATAGATTAAATTCAAGCAACATAAATTGAGATGGTGGAGGAGGAGGGGGAGGAGGAGGAGGCAAGGCATTTTCAGTTTGTCGTCTGCGCAATGTAAACAATGGACGCAGCGTCGTGCGCAAGTATCGTTTGAACTACGGAGAGCGCGGTAAACTAAAAAAATTCACTCAATTTTTTTTTTTTTTTTTTTTTTTTGTTACCGTCAGTTCAAACGTAAAATCGAAAAACGTAAAACGAATGAACGTAAGTAGAGGAGCGTCTGTATATATATATATATATATATATATATATGTGTGTGTGTGTGTGTGTGTGTGTGTGTGTGTGTGTGTGTGTGTGTGTGTGTGTGTGTGTGTGTGTGTGTGTGTGTGTGTGTGTGTGTGCGTGTGCGTGTGTGTGTGTATTCACCTCGGATCTGCTGCAGTCTCTGTCGAGACAGCCAGACTCCACCCTACGGCAGTGAGCACAGAGCTCATTATTTGCCGATCTCTGGGTAGGTCTGAGACCACTCACACACCACACACCGGGACAGCAAGGTCACAACTCCTTGACTAACATCCCGTACCTACTCACTGCTACGTGAACAGGGGTTACAAGTGAAAGGAGACAAACCCAACTTATCTCCGCCCGGCCGGGGAATCAAACCCCGGTTCTCTGGCTTGTGAGGCCAGTGCTTTACCAATCCGCCACCGTTGTGTGTGTGTGTGTGTGTGTGTGTGTGTGTGTGTGTGTGTGTGTGTGTGTGTGTGTGTGTGTGTGTGTGTGTGTGTGTGTGTGTGTGTGTGTATTCACCTCGGATCTGCTGCAGTCTCTGTCGAGACAGCCAGACTCCACCCTACGGCAGTGAGCACAGAGCTCATTATTTGCCGATCTCTGGGTAGGTCTGAGACCACTCACACACCACACACCGGGACAGCAAGGTCACAACTCCTTGACTAACGTCCCGTACCTACTCACTGCTAGGTGAACAGGAGTTACACGTGAAAGGAGACAAACCCAACTTATCTCCGCCCGGCCGGGGAATCGAACCCCGGTTCTCTGGCTTGTGAGGCCAGTGCTTTACCAATCCGCCACCGTTGTGTGTGTGTGTGTGTGTGTGTGTGTGTGTGTGTGTGTGTGTGCGTGTGTGTGTGTGTGTGTGTGTGTGTGTATTCACTTGGTCTTTGGATCACGTGTTGGACTCGTGATCGACAGCTATTTCCCTCCTGGAAGAGAGCTCAGAGCTCGTAGGTCCGATCTATGGGTAATGCTATGACCTTGCACACACACACACCCCCAACTCCCCGCCCACGAGAGTTGGAGTAACACCCCTCAGCGCTGCGATACTGATATTATTTCAGCCCCGGGCGAGAGTCGAACCCGGACCTCCGTAGTGGCAGGCCAGAGCTCTAACCACAGCGCCATGTGTGTGTGTGTGTGTGTGTGTGTGTGTGTGTGTGTGTGTGTGTGCATTTGCGGAGGAAACGCTATTTAAGAAAAAATTCAGACTTCAGAATTAAAATTAATTACCTTATGATACTTTCATTTGCATGTTATTTTTGGAGTATTTTTTATTCAATGCCGTAATTAATAATTTGTTCAATGGATATTTTCTCTGCTTTCCTTTTGCATATTTACGCCAATTCCATGTTTTATATGCTTTCGTTAGATTTTTTCAATGCCATAATAATAAATAATGCACGTAATACTAATACATTCACAGAAGCATTCTTTTGCTACACTGTATTTTTTTTTCTTTCTCGAAACCGTGTAGAATTTGTGACATGTCACTTGTGATATTTAGCTTCATCAGTCATCACTTTGATCTATTTTCTTTTCTTTTCTTAACATGCAGTGTGAATTTTTTCTCGAAAAACGAATGTTTTATATTTATAATAGACTATCACTCTGGCCCCAGATGAATCGAGATAAGGAAAGTGGTGCTGCTTACAGACAAAAGAGAAAGCCAAGAGAGAAATTAAAAAAGAATGAAGGTGCACTACTGAAATACATCAGTCATATAGAAACTACTACTACTGAAGCTGTAGAAGTTTACAAATCCAAATCATCTTCAAATTCAAGGGATTCAACTTTAAGCGATTCATCAACTTTCAACTCCCTTTCTGGTACGTTAAGGCGCATCTGTGGTTCAAAATCTAGATTCTGATTTTGGTGAAGTAATTCGTCAAGGTGTGTCAACCAAAGGACAAACTAGAAAACTAACTCGAGAGTGGTTTTTTAAAACTCTGCCAAATAGCGAAAGAATGTTGAGATTATGTAAACTCTTTACTGCTTTTGTTGTAAACTGTTTTCAGACAGAAGTAACTCAAAATTTAATTCTGAGGACGAATTCAACATATGGTGGAAACTAAATCCTAAAATATGCGAGCATGAATCCACTGCAGCTCACGTTCGGAATCTGTAGCCAAGCCCTTCCTTACTTAATTATTGTATATATTTATTGTATATGTATCTCCTTTATTGTATATGTCATACTTCTTTATTATACATGAGTACTTAATATCAACATATATCTATTGTAAATGTTTTGTATAAGTAAGCCTATGTAGTCATTACATTATATAAGTGCCTATACATAATTATATAACCGAATATATATACGTCATTAGGCGTACGCTAAACGCGTATGCGTCTATGCCAATTGTACACGTCGTAGAATTAAGGAACTAAATATATGTTACCCTTAACCATTTTGCATGCATATTCATCATTATATGTAATTGTTCTCTTGTTGCTGTATATTTCTATGTATATACCTAGATATGTTAGTATGTATTATTTTGCCCAATCTTTTTCTCGCCTAGCAACAATGTAACAGAAAGTAGGCCACGGGCGCGTCTTAATGCCCAGCTAGGCCCCCCAAGCATTCGCTTGTGACAGATCACTTCCTGTATTACTTGTGTGTAGACCTCCGCAATAAAATCCTACCAAAATACTGCGTGTTTGGCACTTACCACAGTGGTGACCTCCTGGAGTGACAGTGCCCAAGTGACCCTAATACCCAGTGCTCCATACCTAAGTGATTTAGGGTCATACACATTACGTGGTTAAGTGCCTATGCGTATTCATAAACTGTGACTCGTCACGCGCACGGAACTACGCATTTACGAAATTCAAAGTGCGCATGAAATAATCGGAGTGTGCGGCATTGTTAACAGTCCTGATCTACACGCAACACGTATACGATACGCAACACGTATACTGAGAAACATCCGACAACTACAACATGAATTCCCCTTCTCCGCCTACAACCACTGCAGCCACTTCAACGACGACAGCAGCAGCAGGAAGCACTTCTTCCTCTACGCATTCCACGACTTCCGCCGCCGTCGCCGTTCGACCTCCACCATTCGACGAAGCATCGCCGGCAAGATGGTTTTCGTTGCTAGAGGCGCAATTTGCACTAGCTAACATAACCGTCCCCCAAACTAAGTTCAACCACGCACTTGCGAACTTAACCATCCCTGTGCTCAACCAGCTCGACGACGATGTCGTTACTTCCGGTGACTACGACCGCTTGAAGAAGGCGCTAATCGACGTCCTTACCAGGTCTCCGCCGGAACTCTTCGATGCCTTGGTCCATCAGAACAATATCATGTATGATAAGCCGACGACCTTCCTACGAGAACTTCGCACCATAGGTAAGCAACTCGGTGTCGACGACTTCATCCGCTTAAAATTTTTACGTGCAGTGCCAAGTGACATACGACCACTACTTGTTACACATGCCGGTTCCCTAGATGAGTTGGCCCGTGTTGCTGATACTCTCATCGCCCATGGCCACGGAAACAAAGGGATAAGTGCGTCATCAGTGAACAAGCCTGTGCCAAGGGCTCCACGGAGTGATAGTGTGCCAGTGTTTCGTAGTGGTAACCCCACTACACGTGTTTCAGTACCCACTACCTTACCACTCGGATTAACTCCCTTCTACGACGGTCAAAGACCACGAGTGTGCCGTTACCACCTCTTCTACGGCAACAGTGCTAGATCTTGCAAACAATGGTGCATATTGTCCCACACTAGTGCTAACGTGTTGCCCAGTTCACGACCTAACTCACGTTCTTCATCCCCAGGACCTCAGCTTAACACGTCGGGAAACTTGATGGGCAGTCTGTAGAAGTATCCCTTGCAACCGCAGGACTGCCTCTCGTCATTAGTGCCACTATAGGTTGCAAGAACTATGAATTCCTTATAGATACCGGTTCTCAAGTCTCGCTCATTCCCTATGACCCAAGTTTAACTCCACTGCGCCGTTCCACGGTAGTACAACTTACTACTGCTTCCGGTACCCGTATTCGTACATACGGCGAAGTCGACGTGGAACTTGGGATTCAACGTATCAGACGTTTTTACCCATGGTCCTTCGTCGTTGCTGATGCCGTCCGCCCAATTATTGGTACCGACTTTTTTTTAATCCATAATTCACTAGTAGTTGATTGTAGAAATCGCCTCCTCTCTGATCCTTCCACTGCATGCACCATTCCCCTTAAGGCTTCTCCTCTCCCTATCTCTTCACATGCGGTACATTATGGGGATATTGATTCAAGAGCCATTGCTCTTCTTTCAAAATTCCCCGTACTTACCGCGCCCCGACAACTGTCTGATCCTCCACCAGTAGAAACTACAACCTATCATCATATTGATACAGGTGATTCTTCCCCTATATCCTTTAAAGTAAGGCCATTGACAGGTGAGAAGCTCAAAGCTGCCAAGGATGAGTTTCAATTTTTGCTTAATGCAGGGATCATACGACGCTCCAACTCACCTTGGGCGTCCCCACTTCATTTGGTTCCCAAGAAAGAGCCACATTCCTGGAGACCTTGCGGAGATTACCGAGGTCTCAACAATGTAACTGTAGATGACAAATATCCCATACCACACTTGCGCTCTCTCACCATGTCACTTAAGAATAAGGTTATATTCACTAAGTTAGACTTACAACGTGCATATCTGCAGATTCCTGTAGCTGAACAAGATATTCCTAAGACTGCGATATGCACGCCATTTGGTTTATTTGAATTTTTGTACATGCCCTTTGGATTGAAAAATGCTGGAGCCACATTTCAGCGCTTTATAGATACCCTCTTAGCTAACGTAAACAACACGTTTACGTACCTTGATGATGTACTGATTGCTAGTGAGACCCTTGAAGAACATATTTCAGATGTTCAAACTGTTCTCTCTATTTTGGCTCAGCATAACATGCGACTTTCTCTTGACAAATGTCAATTCTTCAAGTCAAATCTTACCTTTCTCGGTTACGAGATTAGCTCACAAGGGATTAAGCCACCTAATGACCGTACTACGGCCATTTCCGATTTCCCTTTGCCTCAGACTTCACAGGCTTTGCGCCGTTTCATGGGTATGATAAAAAATTTTCGGCCCATGATTCCTAATTTTGCAACCGTAGCCTATTCCCTTACTGAGCTTCTTAAACAATATCCTTCTTCAAAGTGTCTCACTTGGACTGACGCAGCAAAGGACTCCTTCAATAATTTGAAGCAAGCCTTACTGGACTGTCCAACCTTAGCTTACCCTTCCCTATTACCGACAAACTACCAACTCGTGACTGACAGTTCAAGCCTAGCCGTTGGCGCCGCTCTCTATCAAGTTATAGACGGCGAGCCAACGCCCCTAGGATTCTACTCGAAGAAACTCTCTGACGCACAACGCATCTATTCCACCTACGACCGCGAGTTATTAGCTGCTTACCTCGCAGTTTTGCATTTCAGGACTCTCATTGACGGACATACAGTTACCCTATTTCTTGACCACAAACCCCTCGTAGCTGCCTTTTACTCTAAATCTCTTGCTAAAACTGACAGACAACAACGACAACTCTCTGTTCTTTCTGAATACGTTTCTTCAGTCGAGTACATTCGTGGCGAAATCAACGTCGTCGCTGATTGCTTATCTCGCACATCATGCGCTGTTACACTCGACGCTTTTGACTTAAGTGGCATAGCTCAAAGTCAGACAACAGATGACGAACTGGAAACTTTCAAGCCTAGACTCTCTAAATTCACTTTACCCTCTGATTTAACACTCTGGTGTGATACCTCTACTAACACTCCTCGACCTTTTGTTCCATTACCCTTACGTAATGACGTAGTCTCTTCTTTGCATAACCTTTCTCATCCTGGTGTTCAGTCCACCTCTAAGTTGGTAAAACAACGTTACTTCTGGCCACACATTGACAGAGATGTAAAGACATTTGTAAGACAATGCCTTAGGTGTCAACAGTCTAAGACTACCCGCCACACTTCCTCTCCTGTTTCTCCTATATCTACTCCTACTGACCGCTTCCAATCAGTACACATCGACATTGTAGGACCGTTGCCCCCTGCTACTCTCCCTAACTATCCTTACCCTCTCCCATACAAATACTTGTTGACTTGCATTGACCGAGCTACTCGTTGGACTGAAGCAATTCCCCTCATTGACACTACTGCCACTTCTGTAGCAATCTCTTTTGTGAATGGCTGGATATGCCGTTTCGGTGTTCCACTTCATGTCATCACGGATAGAGGTTCCCAATTCGAGAGTGAACTTTTCTCTAAGCTTTCATCTATCATTGGTTTCCACCATATGCGTACTACTAGTTATCACCCTCAAGCTAACGGCATGATTGAACGTTTCCACCGTTCTCTGAAATCAGCTCTCCGCGCTAGGCAAGATAACTGGTTTTACTCCTTACCTATCGTCATTCTTGGCTATCGCATGACACCTCACGTCACCAAATTTTCCCCATTTACCGCCGTTACTGGCGCTCATATGTTATGCCCTTCTGTCGCTATTACTCAGGAACACACCCACTCCTCGGATGACACAACCATCCTCCGTCTCATCAAGGAAATGCAGTCTGTCAATTTCCAAGATCTCGCATCCGGTGACTGCCATACACCACCTCCACCCTATCTCCCTCACGACCTTCATTCTTGCTCTAAAGTTTGGTTACGAGTCGACAGAATTCGTAAGAGTTTGGAGGCTCCGTACTCTGGTCCATATGACGTCATTCGACGTGAACCTAAGTACTTCATCCTTAACCTACCTCAAGGCGAAACCTCAGTTTCCATTGATCGTTTGAAACCAGCTTTCCTCCCTGTTTCTCCTCGCCCTAAGACCCGTCTCCATGTAACCCCAGACATACCCTCAACACCTTCCACTCCTCCTGTTCCTACTTCATCCACTTCTGACACTTCAACTGTCATCCCACCGAATCCCATACCACCCACAAGTGCCAATGACCTTGGCCACCCTATCACCTCTTCCCATCCCTCCCACCCTCATACTTCCGCTCTCCCATACAAAAGTCGCTCAGGCAGGGCAGTCAGATTTCACAATAAATCTGATTTTTACTACTACTAAAGACTTTCTTTACTGACGCTACACTCTCAAGGGGGGAGTAATGTAGCCAAGCCCTTCCTTACTTAATTATTGTATATATTTATTGTATATGTATCTCCTTTATTGTATATGTCATACTTCTTTATTATACATGAGTACTTAATATCAACATATATCTATTGTAAATGTTTTGTATAAGTAAGCCTATGTAGTCATTACATTATATAAGTGCCTATACATAATTATATAACCGAATATATATACGTCATTAGGCGTACGCTAAACGCGTATGCGTCTATGCCAATTGTACACGTCGTAGAATTAAGGAACTAAATATATGTTACCCTTAACCATTTTTCTCGCCTAGCAACAATGTAACAGAAAGTAGGCCACGGGCGCGTCTTAATGCCCAGCTAGGCCCCCCAAGCATTCGCTTGTGACAGATCACTTCCTGTATTACTTGTGTGTAGACCTCCGCAATAAAATCCTACCAAAATACTGCGTGTTTAGCACTTACCACAAATCTCACACAATGGAAGGAGTTGGACATTAGGATTGCTCATGGAGCAACAATTGATAAAAAAAAAAAAATAGAACAAGAACAAGTGAAGAAATGGAAGGAAATCCTTTCAAGATTGCTATTATTAGATTCCTAGCTAAACAAAATTTAGTTTTACGAGGCCACCGAGAAGCAGTCAACTGTGAGAAAAACGAGACCGATGTTGAACGTGTACCAACAGGAAATGGAGGAATCTTTTTAAGTTAGTTCATTTATTGGCGAAATATAATCCAGTGCTACGTGAACATCTAAGAACCCACCCAGGATGCAAATTTGCTACTTATCTATCTCCTACTATTCAGAACGAGTTTATAAATAGTTTGGGAGAAAACGTAAGAAGCAAAATCATCAAGCAAGTAAAAGAAGCCAAGTACTTTTCCATGATATTCGACAGCATTCCTAATATTTCATACAAGGATAAAATGAGCCAAGTTTTACGCTATGTTATCATCGGTGGAGATAAAGTGAAGGTTGTGGAATCAGGTGTCGATTTCATTGAAACAAAAGGTAAAACTGCCGAGAATATTTCAACGATGATTTTGGAAAAATTAGCGAAAGACAGAATTGATATCTAAGATTGTAGAGAGCAAGCATATGATAACGCTGCGGTGATGGCTGGTCTGCATACTGGTGTTCAGAAACGTATCAAGGAAATTAATCAAAAAGCAGAATTTGTCGCTTGTACAAATCACTCGCTGAATTTGGCGGGTGTTCAGGCAGCTTCTGTTGGTGTGAATTCTGTTACTTTTTTGATGTGTGGAACGTTTGTTTGTATTTTCTTATCAACCCCTTGCTGGGAAGTTCTAATTTCAGTCACTGGTCAAAGTGTCAAGTACATAATAGAAACTCGATGGAGTGCGAAGGGAAAAGCTGTTATTGTAAAGAAACATTTCTCAAAAATCTTAAGTGCCCTAAAAAATGTAACTGGCGAAGAAGAAAATACAGCTACTAGGATATATTCTGGTGTTGTACTTCGTGCGTTGCAATAATTTACCTTTTTGGGCTTTCTTGGCCTGTGGGAACCCGTGTAACCCGGTGATTGTTGTAGTTACATAAGGTGGACTTAATGCAGGCGAGATAAACTCCAAAACCGGAGTTTCTTCTATTCGTTTATAACAAGGTGATCTGGTTCTTTAAACAACAAATTATCAATAGGCGCTTTGGGCAAAATACAGTAAGTGCCGGGCCTTGACCTAGGGCACACCTGTGTCTGGCAGGTACTTGACCTGGCCAGGTCTAGCTGGCAGGCACCTGACCTGGCCAGCTCTCCTCTCTTGGTTACATTATCGTCGCTTAATATAGGGGGTTAGTGGGTTGTCGTAAGTAAAGGTGTTATTCTTGTACATTTAGGCATTGATCTACTTACGGGGGTTAGTCGTATCTTTGGTGGGTATGGTTAGATATGTTATATATATGTTAGCTTATGGGTAATATAATAGGGGTAGGTATAATAAAGGGGGTTTAATTTGTTTCTCTGGTGACATTAGGCATCTTCGTGTAGCGATATCTTGTTCGTCTGAATTCTGCTGCGTTAGGTTGCTGAGGTCTGGGAAAGTGAAATCAGCGAAAGGGGGAGGGAGTGCTATGTTGCATGCATGTGGATCACGTGCGTGGTAGGTGACAGGGTTAGTAATGGTTACACCCGTCCTTCTAGGAATTAACGACAAACTTACCTCCAAACCAGAGGATTGAACATACCAAAATGTAATATAAAATTCAGGGCATTAAAAACATTTCTAGCGGAAAACAGGGACAAGCTAGTGAGTAATGGTGTTAGTCATGCCAAAGAAACTTGCAATGATCTGGGGAGAGTCATGAAGCGTCAGCGTCGACACAAAAAGAAGAAACAAATGTTTGGTGAAGGATCACGAGACGCTGAATTGCCATACGATATTGAACTGAGGAAAGAAAATTTTCCTTTGCTGGACAGTGATCCAAGAATTAATTTTGATATTTCAACAGATTCATGCGCTTGCTAAGAAATATGCTTTTCTAACCCCGTTGAATTTTTGGATGATAAATATAAGTGTAAAATATTTCACGATCACAACGACATTGATAAAGAGAAGTTCCTCATTGAGAGAAAAAGACTTCAGCATTTTACTGCTGTTGCTGATATTGAAGAAGGAATAAAGATGAAGAGAGAAAGCCTCCTTGAACTTTTGCAGTTTATTTTAAGATATAACATTGGGAAATTGGTTCCAAATATAGTAATGATGCTACTGATTTTCCTCACAATTGCTGTTAGTGTTGTTACCTGTGAGAGGAGTTTTTTTTTTTTTAATAAAACTGATCAAGAATTACTTAAGATCTACTATGAGCACCTTGTTGAGAAATCTTACTATACTGCCTATAGAATAACAATTGGCAGATGAAATAAATTTTGACATTATCATTGAAGAACTGCCTACAAAGAGACAAGAAAAGTTACTTTGTACAAAGTTGTAGTTTTCATTTCAGAAATAAAGATCGTCCTAATTTTCTACATTTTTACTTCTTCTTCATACGACCTTAATCCCACTGTATTGCAGGGCCGGCCGCTCGAGTTATCT
This sequence comes from Oratosquilla oratoria, assembly GCF_046742065.1. Lineage (NCBI taxonomy): Eukaryota > Metazoa > Arthropoda > Malacostraca > Stomatopoda > Squillidae > Oratosquilla > Oratosquilla oratoria. The sequence goes on from NC_134783.1 coordinate 6,782,222, forward strand.
TTCTCCATTGGTTCCTATCCATTACATCCTCCTCTTGCACTCCTAGTTTCCTCATGTCACACCTTGTTATGTCTCTCCATCTCATTCTTTGTCTCCCGACGCTTCTTCTTCCCTTAACTTCGGCCATCATCGCCTCCTTCGCTGGTTCGTCATCCTCTCTCCTTTTAACGTGTCCAAAATATCTCAGTCTTGCTTCTCTTGCCTTCTCTTTTATATTACATATTCCACACATTTTTCTTATATCTTCACTTTGTCTCCTCTCCAACAGAGATATGCCAGCTATCCATCTCACCATCCTCATCTCCGTTCTCTCCAAAATGCCTTCCTCTCTCTTCCTTAAGGACCACGTTTCTGCACCATACAGGAGTACTGGCCTTAACACACTTTTGTATACTTTCATTCTCAGTTTTAATGGTATTTTCTTATCTAATGTCACTCCATTTACTTCTCTCCATTTTTGCCATACACCTTTTACTCTTTGTCTAACAGCTTTTTCTATTCCTCCTTCATCGGCAGGTATTTAAACTTTCATGTCTGCTTCAATCTTCTGCCGTCCTCTGATGTTACACTGATTTCCTCATAGCCTTCTTTGCTGCTTATCATTACCTCTGTCTTTTGTGTATTCACTTTCATTCCCTTACTCTCCAGGTTGCCTTTCCATATCGAATATCTCTCCTGTAGTTCCTCCTCCGTATCTACAATAATGACTCGGTCATCAGCAAACAGTAACTCCCACCGGTCATCATCATCTCTTACGTCCATCGTTATTGTGTCCAACACTATAAAAAAGAGGAAAGGGCTCAGAGCTGATCCTTGGTGGACTCTTACTTCAACTGGGAATAATCTAGTTTCCCATATTTTGTCTGCACTGTTGTTTTTATCCATCATAGATCCTTTTCACCAATCTTATCATCTTTTCCAGCACTCCTCTCTTTCTTAAGCTCCAGTACAAAAATCTTCTAGGGACCCTACCGTGCGCCTTCTCCAAATCCACAAAACAGCAATATAACTTCCTGTTTCCTTCCAGATATTTTTCCTTTATCTGCCTTCCAATAAACCTTGCATCTACAGTACTCAACCCCCTCATGAATCCAAATTGGTGGTTGTAGATTCTGACCATCTCTCTCAGTCTGTCTTCTATCGCTCTCTCAAGAGTTTTTATGAGTTCTCACAACTCCATACATCTCCCTTCTTCTTATATAACTTAACCATCTTACTTTCCTTCCAATCTTCATGCATTTTCTCTGTATTCCATATCTTTTCTAACAGTAAGAACGTCCACTCCAGGCTACTTTCTCCAAGTGCTTTAATCATTTCTATTGTAACTTTCAGATTTTCCTCCTGCCTTGTTGTGCTTTCCCTTCTTTATGGTGTTATCCAGTTCCCCTCTATTAATATTAGGTATTAGCCCTTTCACTGGTAATGTCTCACCCAGTTCTTCATAATCGTTTTCCATGTTTACAGGTTTGAGAAATATTCCTGACATCTCCGTTTTATGTCTTCTTCCTTTATAAGAATGTCTCCGTTTTGGTCTTTTATCATTGCTAACTCGCCAACATCTTTCCTTATTTCAATTCTTGCCTTCGCTACGCTGTATATAACCCTCTCTCCTTCTGGTGTCTTCGGTTTCTTATACCAATCTCTGTACGAACTTCTCTTCGCTATGGCAACTGCTATTTTTGCATTCTTTTTGGCTTGCCGTAGATTTCTCTCGTATTGCCATTCTCGTTGTCTTTCATTTGTTTTATTGCAGTTTGCACATCTTCATTCCACTACCATGTATCTTTCTCTACTTTTGGTTTTCCACTAGTTTTTCCACAGAATTCTGTTGCTTTTGTTACTAATATATCCTTCATATCTGTCCACATCTCTTCTGCTGTTTCTGGAAAGTTGCCAGTTCCATATGTTTCCCTGAGCCTTCCTTCCACTTTATTTCTAAAATTAGTCTTCTTTTCATCCCTAAGTTCCCAACTCTAATCTTCCTCTTTCTTTCATCTTTCCTTCTCTTTCTTTCTTTAGTATAATAAATTCTGCAGCCTCTGCCATTTCCAATAATCGTTCCCCTTCTACATTTCTTCTTCCAAATCCCATTCCACCATAAACTCCTTCATACTCGTTAAAGCTTTCCCCTACATGTGCATTCATGTCTCCAGCTATTACTTTCCATATACCCTTCAAGTTGTTCTCTGTACTCCTCTTTCTCTTCATATTTGTATCCTTGTTGTGGTGAATATGTAGATATAGTATTCCAGATTTTCCAATCTCTAATAAGTTTCACTCCCATTAGCCTGTCATTAACTCTTGTTACTTCCGTGACATTATCCTGTAGATCTGGATGGAGAATGATCCCCACTCCATTTTTCTTTGTACTTTCTACACCATAATACACTTTTTTACTATTTTTCACTACATGTAATTTTTTAACTGTTACTTAAAAAGTTCAAGTTTGTTTGGTGTGTATTTAAAGCATACTATATTTGAGCATGTGAAAGTAATGTTATAGTGGTATACAAACTAATTTTTATATATATATATATATATATAAATATATGTATATACATATATATATATATATATATATATATATATATGTGTGTGTGTGCAAAAAGATCACAACACCACGTGATCCAAAATATTGCTGATAACCACAGGGAATAACTGAAAAAGAAAACTAGAATTCCCAAGTGCTTTCGTGATATTTCACATCTTCAGGGGATTACAACAAAGAAAATTGTCACATAGGTATATAAGAGGTAATACAATAAACTGGGAAAGGAACGGACATAACACATGGAGAAAATGTCACAAACATTGAACACTTACAATTAAATCATTTTTGTAATGATTTAATTTGATTACAAATTTTGTCAATGATAAAATTATCTAATTTAAACATACCATAGCTAATATTAATATTAGATCCTTCAGAATTTTTTATCATGCAACTTTCAATGATATTTCTTTTGGCAAATGAATCACAATTTATGATAGAAGAGGCATTGGTCCAATCGATACGATGATCGAAATCTCTCATATGGATAAACAGCGCACTAGACTCTTGTGCTGTTTTTACACTGTACTTGTGTTGCTTGACCCTAGTTGCGAGTTCTTTGCCTGTTTGTCCAAGATAATACCTTTCACAATCTCTGCAAGGGATCCTGTATATGCAACCAACTGAGTCATTAGGTGAATTTTTTATTATTAACTTCTTAAAAGTATTTGGATTATTAAACACAACTTTAATATTCCATGTTTTAAGAATATGGGGAACTTGAGCAAGATTGTTGCTAAAAGGTAAAATCAAAAGATTCTTATAGTCGAAGGGGGGGATGTTTGAACACTATAAAAAGTTTTTTGCGCTAAAGCGAGAGCGCGGTCTAAAAATCTTTTGGGGTATTTTAATCCAAGACCAACATTAACAATGTACTCAAATTCCCCATCAATAAAATCAGGGCTGCAAATACGAAGAGCACGTAAAAACATAAAAGAAAAGACAGAATATTTTACTTTATCCTGGTGAGACGAGTAATAGTGAATATAAGACAAAACATTTGTCGGCTTCCTATAAACACTGAACTTAAAATTATTACCATTCGTATGAACAAGGCAATCCAAAAAGGGCAACTTACCATTATTTTCTAGTTCAACAGTGAAATTAATAGAGGGAACTAAATTATTCAGAGATTGCAAAAATGCATTTAAATCCTCAGAATTGGGCCACAGGCAAAGAACATCGTCAACGTACCTATACCAAGTCACATTTGGTGGCAAAATTTCACTTAATAGTTTATATATATATATATATATATATATATATATATATATATATATATATATATATATATATATATATATAACTATATGAGTGAGTCACTGTGCAATATGTATTTTTTGTGGAGGCCCGAGGGCGCCAAGCTCAAGAGACAGCCGGGGCAGCACACACTCTAGCTACGCCACTGAATATATGTGGGACGGTACTTGTGTGGGAATCAGCGAAAAAATACACGGGAGCGACGAGCGATTTCGCTCGGGAAAGTTCCAATGTCGCTCTCGCAAATCCAATAGCGGGAGCGATCCCCCACAAAAAAATCGCTCCCGCGCCAAGATTCAACGTTTTTCATGCATTATCCATAATTTGGTAATCCCTGAATCCCATCAATATTGATTAAAGGATCAGAGCAAACATAGCTTACCCGTGATCAATCATTGCATTATCAATCGATATCATAAACGCAACGCATTAATCAACTTTAATTTGTTGATGTACGTACGTATGTTTACGCGGTATAGCTGCTAGAGTTCAATGGCTTACCTAGCCTAGTTTTGTATCAGCTGCATGCGCGCGTATACTATAATACATGTTGACTAGACTCTACACGACTATCGTGCTACATAATGTCACTAGTTGCGAATTGCATGGTTCCTGTATGCAGTAAAGTTCATTGGTTGCATGCAGCTAGCTGCCCAATCAACGCGCTGACTACATGTACAATGCACCATACCCAATACCACATCACCGCATGCATACGTAC